>NW_017675292.1:8541-71102 GCF_001879085.1 Nicotiana attenuata
CTGTGCAGGTTCAACGTTTGACTATGCATAGACCTCTTTGGTCTGTAATGATAATATGTGCAGGTTCAAGTCGACTATGCTACATGCATAGATGGTACTCTTTATTCTTTGAACAGGTTAAGTCGACTATGCTACATGCATAGACTTTATATGTATTGCACGGGAACAAGTCAATTATACAGGATACAGGTACAAGTCGACTGCACACATTGAGGGGGAGACTAAGTCCAGTTGACTACACACATTGAGGGGGAGCCAAGTCGGCTAGTAACAAACAGGGAAGTCAACTGTTGTTTACTTCCTTACATCTACGTATATTATTTTGCCATCATCAAAAAGGGGGAGATTGTTAGATCATATTTTAATGATGCAATTAATATACATGTGCAGGAGTTCAAAGAAGTAAAGAAGAACTAGTGAAATGGCTGTGTCGAACAAGGAAGGAAATCTCTCACAAGGGAAGCCACCTATAGAACGCACGGTGTACAAGGAAAGCTACAAATCTACATCAGCAAATCAGGATTAGCTCCTTGAATCTAGGAAATCAAATCAGCCATAACGAAGTGAAGATTCGAAGTGATCTGTGATTGGCGAAATCACGGGAGAATAATAAAGGCTAGAAGATCCGGTCAGTGGTCAAGTTTGGAAGGTCCAACAATCAAGGAGAAATCTTGTTAATTCCATTGTCTGCCGAAGGAAAAGATCTCAAGAGAAGCAACAGATAGTTCCTTATTCTTGGAAAGAATCAATTCTTTCCAAGGATCAAAACCCTTGGGTTGACGAGCCTTCACCATTCATCTTTGTATAAATGTACTGTGTAACATCATCCTTAGTATACTTTGATCGAACCAAAATAACTCTCTTCATTCTACTGCAAACAAGCATAGTAGCCTACATAGATCTGCTGTGTAATAAGTCAGGGATAGAAAGAGGGCATACAACTGGTGAGGCATTGTATCAAACGAGTGCTAGAGAATCTGAGCGATATACATCACATCTGTACTCGAAAGAAAACTTATTTGCTTGAAGAGAAATCCCTTGCAACCCAAGGGGACTGGATTAGGATTCACATTGAATCCGAACCAGCATAAAATTCCTAGTGTCTTTAATTTCTGCATTTACTTTCTGCATATTACCTCAAACTGTTATATCTGCAAGATTGCCATATTTAGTCGACTACTAAAGTTTTAAGTCAACTCAGTAACGATTAATTTCAATTAGTGACAATTTACCCCCCCTCTTGTACTTTCATAAGATGCACCCAATGATAACCCATAACATAGCAAAACTGAGAAGAAATTTCAGTAAGGGATTCTCAAATAACACAGAGATATGGTAGAAAGAGAATGGGGATCATGGAAGAGGGGAGAGACTTTGTGAATCGATTTAAAAGCAAAGAACAAGAGGGGAGAATTTCTTACTAGATGCGTTGAGATGAGTCAATGATTTGATGATTAAGCATTGGTTAGATCAAAATCTCTTATTTGAGTGTGTTTCACGTTCAAGCTTTGGGTTCAAAATCGGAATAAGGGAAGTAGGAACTGGGAAATTAGCAGTGGAATGGGATTTTAATACCTGTGCGTTTTGCGGTGAGTTTGCTATCGCAAAAAAATTTATGCGGTCGCATAAATGTTTCACAATGGACTTTTACCTGGTTGGTGCTTGACCAATATGAAATTGCATTTGTGGTTATAGAAACGTTATGCGATATGTGAAATTGACTTTCTACCGCAATTTTGAGCGATTTGTTTTCAGGAGCTTCTAGCTACATCAGCAACAACTATGTTGTCCGCAAAACCATTATGCGGCCGTATTTGTGGCCACAGAAAACTTCTGAAGCTTGGCTTATTTTAATCCACTTTCCCTGTGCTTTTGCATCCAACTTATCTACATTTTGGGTACTCTACACTCTAAAACACACGCATCAAAATGTTCAACAAAAATAAATAAACCTACAAAAACAAAATCTAAAAATATTTTAAACATGGGTTGCCTCCCAAAAAGCGCTTGATTTAACATCGCGGCACGACAATGTTACCACTTCATTGTTAATCAGTCGTAGAGGCTAGTATGGGACCATCTTTCTGTTGGAATTGTTTTACTAGTTGCATTTCTCCAATAGTCCCAAGGTAGTGTTTCACTCTTTGGCCATTTACTTTGAAGGTTTGAGTCCCATCTTCTGACTCTAACTCAATGGATCCATAAGGAGATACACTAACAACTTTCAATGGGACGGACCATTTGGACTTGAGTCCCGGAAAGAACTTCAAACTTGAGTTGAAGAGTATGACCAAGTCACCGGATTGGAATTCCCGCATCAGGATCTTCTTATCATGAACTGATTTTCCCTCTCTTTATACATTGATGCACTCTCATAGGCTTGGAAACGGAACTCTTCGATCTCGTTGAGTTGCCCAGTCAAGATTCAACTTTTTCAGCGCCCACATGGCTTTGTGTTCTAGTTCCACCTACAAGTGACATGCCTTACCAAAAACCCACATGTAAGCCAAAGTTCCAATGGGTGTTTTAAATGGCGTCCAATAAGTCCAAAGAGCATCATCTAGCTTCCTTGACCAGCTTGTCCTATTTGCATTAACAATTTTTGCTAGAATGTTCTTGAATTGTCAGTTTGAGACTTCAACTTGACCACTCGATTGATGATGGTATGGTGTGGCCACTATGTTCTTAACTCCATATTTCTCTAGCAACCCCGCAAAGTCTTTGTTGCAAAAGTGAGATCCACCATCACTAAGGATGGCCTTTGGGTTCCAAATCGAGTGAATATGTTCTTCTTCAAGAAGGCAGTTACACTCTTTGCCTTCTTTTTTGGAAATACAACCATTCGACCCACTTTGAGACATAATCCACTGCCACCAAGATATACATCATGCCATATGGGCTCACAAAGGGACCTATGAAATCAATCCCCCATACATCAAATATTTCTACTTCCATCACAAAATTTATAGGCATCTCGTACCTTCTAGAAATTGATCCTTGTCTTTGACATTGATCACATGATTTTACCATCCGATTTGCGTCTTGGTATATTAATGGACAATAGTATCCACATTGAAGCACTTTCGCTCCCGTACAGTATATCGTGGTGACCCTTAATTGGAGAGTCATGAGACGCTTTGAGAATGGGCGTCATCTCATCTTCTGGAATACAACACCTAATAATATATTTGGTGCATATCCAAAAAGAAGGGCTCCTCCAAATAGTATTGCCTACAATCCCTCAAGAACTTCTTCTTTTGACAAGCTTCCAATGCGTCGGGAATAAGGCCACTAACTAAGAAGCTTGCAATATTGGCATACCAAGGAGATAAAGCGCTAGATATTGCCAAAAGTTGTTCATCTGGGAAAGCATCATTGATTTTAAGATCTCTGCATACTGTCAAAATCAGGCTTGCCCTTTTTGTATGATTAATCAAGACCGGGGCGTGACAGGCCAAGGTTCGACCCCATGTCATACTGAACCATGACACGAAGTTAGATTGCCAAGCTCGTAACTCAGCGACCGATCGAGATCGAGATAAACCAAGATTGAGAATGAGAGGGATAGAGATAGAGCAATATGAAGAGAAGCCTGCCGAGCCAAATAATGGAAAACCAAGATATTCGTGATCGGGCGAGGATCACGGCGGAAATCTCGGAACGTATCAAGAAGAGGCTGATTAACCAGTTAATCATAGGATTTCTTACTGTATTTAGGATTTGATTAAGGGTAGGACTCCCCTACTATATAAAAGGGGTCTGGTCACTAGTAAAGGACATCACATTCACGCTACGTAAAGCAATATACTATCTTTCTCTCAAGCTCTCGTTACTCTGTTCATACTTTCTAGAAAAATATTTGTTTGATTCGAAGGTGACCTAGCTCGAGGATCAAACCGATACATTTCCTTTGGTTTGCTTTATTTCTATTTGCAGTTAATTTCAATATCAATTTGTGTTTTTTCTCAGTTTGTGCCAAGTAAAATCACGTGTCCTAAAAACCACAATATAAATTCAATTGTTATCCGTTTTTAGGGTAAATAGTTTGGCGCCCACCATGTGGCTAAGGATAATAGTGATTGCCTGGTACAAATTTTCGTAACACACACTATATTACACTTGTTCTTTGAAGTATCTTTGGTTACAGGATTAAAAAATGTCAAACTCTCAGTCAGCACCTCAACACAATGAGAATGATCTCAGCCACCACGGAGAAAATGAGAACATTACACCAGGAAATGTTGTACCCCTGCTGGCCTAGATGGAATTCCGGTTGTAGATCCAATTGACGTCAGTTCGCATGTAGCCATCAATGAAAATTTGGCCGTCGATCCCGAAAGCAGCATTTGCCGGGGTACCCGATCAGCTACTCAGAACGCACTTGGCGGTGAAGATGGCGGGATCAGCCTGCGGGTGATCTTCGAAATGTTGCAGGCCCAACAGGCGGCAATAGCCCAGCTCTAAAATCATAACCACACACCGAGCAGGGTCGAACTTGAGCCATCCCAAGATGTTTTACACACGGTCGAATCGGCTTCTAGGAAATCGACTGAGAAGGAATCGGAGACCAATCCTGCTATCATAAAAATGCTCGAAGAACTGACAAAGCAGATCGAGATGGGGGAAAAGAAGATCGAGGAAAATGATAAGAAGGTTGAAACCTATGAGTCCTTGGTCGACCGAATCCCGGGGGCACCACTAATATTGAAAGGACTAGATTCCAAAAAAGTTTGTACAAAAACCTTTCCCCCCAAGCGCGGCTCCAAAGCCAATCCCCAAGAAGTTCCGTATGCCCGAGATTCCTAAGTAAAATGGGATGACTGATCCAAACAAACACGTCACCTCCTACACATGTGCTATCAAAGGAAATGACTTGGAAGATGACGAGATCGAATCCATCTTGCTGAAAAAATTCGGAGAGACTTTATCAAATGGTGCTATGATATGGTATCATAATTTACTGCCTAATTCTATTGACTCGTTTGCTATGCTTGCAGATTCTTATGTAAAGGCACACGCCGGGGCCCTTAAGGTCGCAACAAGAAAGTCTGACCTTTTCAAGGTAAGGTAGAAGGACAACAAGATGCTCAGGGAATTCGTATCTCGATTCTAAATGGAACAAATGGATTTGCCACCGATCACCGACGATGGGCTTTTCAAGCTTTCACTCAAGGTCTCAACATTCGGAGTTCCATAGCTTCACAGCAGTTAAAGCAGAATTTGATCGAATATCCAGCTGTCACTTGGGCCAAAGTACTCAATCGGTATCAGATGAAGATCAGGCTCGAGGATGATCAACTGAGGGCTCCTTCAGGGTCCATTTATCCTAATAGTCCTGTGGATAGAATCAAGAGGGATATCGACCGAGAAATAAGGTCGAATAGAGATCGATATCAACCGTATAATAGAGACCGTAGAGGCAGCGGATCAGGGCAAAACTCCACACGAAATGATAGGAGAAATGATCGAGGACAAAGTTAACGGGGACTCATGAGAAAGAGTGGTTTCGACAGGGATGTCGAGCCCAAAGAAGCACCATGACTATCGGAGTATAACTTCAACATTGATGTCTTCGCCATCGTATCTGCCATCGAACGTATCAAAGATGCTAGATGGCCTTGACCTCTGCAGACCGATCCAACCCAGATATATCCCAACCAAGTGTGCAAGTATCATGGTACCCATGGCCATATAATAGAAGATAGCAGACAACTAAGGGAGGAAGTAGCCCGATTATTCAACGAAGGGCACCTTAGGGAATTCTTAAGTGATCGGGCCAAGAATAACTTCAAAAATAGAGATCCAAATAGACAGAACGAGCAAGAAGAGCCACAACACATGATTCACATGATCGTTGGAGGGGTCGATATTCCTCAACGACCAGTATTAAAATGCACCAAGGTGTCGATCACAAGGGAGAAGCAAACTCGGTATTACGTACCAGAAGGAACCTTGTCTTTCAATGACGAAGATGTAGAAGGGATCGTACAACCCCACAATGATGCACTGGTAATATATGTACTTATGAATAAGACTCAAGTTAAATATGTTTTAATTGATCTAGGTAGCTCAACCAACATCATCTGTTCGATGGTAGTAGAACAGCTCGGCCTAAAGGATCAGGTTGTGCCCGTGGACTGAGTACTAAACGGCTTCAACATGGCATGCGAAACTACCAAAGGCGAGATAACTTTGCCAATAAACGTGCCTGGGACCGTCCAAGAAATGAAGTTCCATGTGATCGAGGGCGATATGAGGTATAATTCCCTATTCGGGAGACCGTGGATCCACAACAAGAGGGCAGTACCCTTGACCCTACACCAGGTTCTAAAGTGCCCGACGCTAGAGGGAGACAAAACAGTCTACGGAGGCAACCCGCCGCCAAGGAAATGTTTGTAGTAGAAGAAGTGATACCGATATCGGCGCTCTCCTCAAGGAAAAGGTCAAATTCGAAGAGAAGAAAATGAGGTCAAATAGCAACCACGGACACTGGCCTCGACCCAATCAAAGAAGCAGGGGACTGACGAGGATGATGGATACGGGGTTCCTCGATCCTTCATAGTCTTCGATGATTTCGACGCCACCAAGTCAATGGTCGAAGAGCTGGAACAAATCATACTGACCGAACATCAGCCTGAGCGAAAGGTATACATGTGCATGGGGCTAGCCCCCGAGCTTAGGAGAAAACTTATTCAATTCTTCAAAACTAATATGGGTTGCTTTGCTTGGTCCCATCTCGATATGACAGGGATCCCACCGGAAATTACTACCCATAAATGAGCTTGTACCCGAAATTATGTCCGGTGAAGCAAAAAAGAAGGCCCCAGTCCAAGGTCTAACACGCTTTCATCAAAGACGAGGTAACCAAACTTCTCAAAATAGGGTACATCCGAGAAGTAAAGTATCCTGAAAGGTTAGCAAATGTAGTAGTAGTCCCTAAGAAGGAAAAAAAACTTAGAATGTGTGTAGATTACAAAGACCTAATCAAAGCATGCCCCAAGGATTGTTTTCCTTTTCCTAATATCAATCGCATGATCGATGCCACGGTCGGTCACGAGATCCTCAGTTTTCTCGACACCTATTCCGATTACAACCAAATATGGATGAACCCGGATGACCTGGAAAAGACCTCGTTCATTGCTAAATATGGTACCTTCAGCTATAATGTAATGCCATTCGGATTAAAAAATGCTTGTGCAACCTATCAACGCCTAGTAAAAAACGAATGTTTGAAGAACAAGTAGGGAAATCTATGGAAGTTTATGTTGATGACATGCTAGTTAAGTCCCTGCGAGCAGAGGACCATTTGAAGCATTTGCAGGAAACATTCAGTATACTGAAGAAATACAACATGAAGCTCAACCCAGAAAAATACGCGTTCAGGGTCGGCTCCGGCAAGTTTCTATACTTCATGGTATCCAATTGAGGAATCGAGATCAACCCCGATAAAATCAAAGCTATCGAGGATATCACGTTGGTGGACAACGTAAAGGCCGTGCAAAGGTTAACAGGGCACATAGCCGCCCTGGGGCGATTTATCTCGAGGTCCTCCATTAGAGCCATCGATTCTTTTCATTGCTGAAGAAGAAGAAGAACTTCAAAAGGACTCTGGAATGTCAACGGGCCTTGGAAGAGCTTAAACGGTACTTGTCGAGCTTGCCGCTGCTTCACACGCCGAGGGAAGACGAACAACTTTACTTGTATCTGGCAGTATCGGAGATATCGGTAAGTGGAGTTCTAGTCCGAGAAGAACAAGGTACACAATTCCCTATCTATTATGTTAGTCGGACCCTAGGTGAGGCCGAAACCAGGTATCCCCATCTAGAAAAATTAGCGCTGGCTTTGATAAGCGCCTCTAGGAAACTAAAACCATACTTTGAATGTCATCCCATATGTGTTGTAACAACTTATCCTCTTCAAAATATTTTTCATAAGCCCGAGCTTTCCGGACAATTGGCCAAATGGGGCGTAGAAATTAGCGGGTACGATATTGAATATCGACCCCGAACAGCCATCAAGTCTCAAATCTTGGCAGACTTCGTGGCTGACTTCACGCTGGCCCTAGTACCCGAGGTTGAAAGAGAACTGTTTGTCAACTCGGGTACATCTTCGGAAATCTGGACCCTCTTTACTTATGGTGCTTCGAACGTAAAGGGGTCCGAACTCGGCATCATGCTAAAATCACCCACAGGTAACGTGGTTAGACAGTCGATTAGAACTGTAAAACTGACTAACAACAAGGTCGAATATGAGCCATGATTGTAGGTCTCGAACTAGCCAAAGGATTGGGAGCAGAGGTGATCGAAGCCAAATGCGACTCCCTCCTCGTTGTGAATCAGGTTAACGGAACCTTTGAAGTTTGAGAGGAACGAATGCAAAGATACCTGGATAAGCTACAAGTAACTCTACACCGATTCAAGGAATGGACTTTGCAATGTGTGCCTCGAGATTAGAATAGTGAAACCGATGCCTTCGTGAACCTAGGGTCATCGATCGAAGATGACGAACTCAAATCGGGGGTTGTCGTACAACTTATAAAGTCAGTGTTCGAGGAAGGTCACGCCGAGATAAACTCCACAAGTTTGACCTGAGATTGGAGAAACAAAAACATTTAGTTTTTTAAAAACGGAAAGCTTCCCTTAGAATCAAAAGAATCGAGAGCCCTGCGCACAAAAGCAGCACGATTCACCTTGTCCGAAGATGGGACCTTGTTCAGAAGGATGTTTGATGGTCCGTTAGCAATATGTTTGGGACCAGAAGATACTGAATATGTTCTAAAGGTAAATCCACGAAGGCACTTGCGGAAATCATTCCGGTGCCGAATCTTTGGTCCACAAAATAATCAGAGCCGGATACTATTGGATCGGCATGGAGAAAGATGCAAACGAGTTTGTTCAAAAACATGACAAGTTTCAAAGACATGCACCAATGATTCATCAACCTAGGGAGCTACTCCATTCGGTCTTGTCCCCATGGCCGTTCATGAAGTGGGGGATAGACATCGTCGGCCCTCTTCCATCGGCGCCAGGTAAGGCTCAATTTGTTTTGTTTATGACTGGCTATTTCTCTAAATGGGTTGAAACACAGGCATACCAGAAGATCAGGGAGAAGGAAGTCATCGACTATATTTGGGACCACATCATATGTCGATTCGGAATACCATCCGAAATTGCATGTGACAACGGAAAATAGTTTATTGGCAGCAAAGTCACCAAATTTCTCGAAGAACATAAGATCAAAAGGATTTTATCAACACCTTATCACCCTAGTGGGAATGGACAAGCTGAATCGACCAACAAAATTATAATCCAAAACCTCAAGAAAAGGTTGACCGGCGCCAAGGGAAAATGGAGAGAGATGTTTCCCGAAATCCTTTGAGTGTATCGCACAACTTTGAAGTCCAGTACTGGGGACACCCCGTTCTCTTTGGTTTATGGTACCGAAGCTTTAATACTAGTAGAAGTCGGGGAGCCGAGCATCATATTCCGATATGCGATGAAGGAATCGAATGACGAGGCCATGAATACGAGCTTGCAGCTATTAGATGAACGGCATGAAGCTGCCTTTGTTCGATTGGCTACCCAGAAACAACAGATTGAAATGTATTACAATCAAAGGGCCAACCTTCGATATTTTAATGTCGGGGACTTGGTACTGAGGAAGTTCACGTTAAATACCTGAAATCCAAATGAAGGGAAATTGGGTCTGAACTGGGAAGGGGCGTACCAGATTCTCAAGATCACAGGGAAAGGATCCTATAAGCTCGGACCGATGGACAGAGAACAGCTACCGAACAATTGAAACTTAAATCATCTCAAACGTTATTACTGCTGAGGTGCGACCCCATTTCAATTTGTTCTATTTTTCGACTAACACTTGCAGGTTGTCGAGAAGGAGCGGCATAAAGCCTTTAGGTCTGAAAGCACGCATTGCACTCTTTTTCCCTTGAACCATTTTTGTACCAATTGGGTTTTTCGGCAAGGTTTTTAACGAGAACAGTGGACTTTCTAACTTAGAATCGAAGGCCGATCACGAATCAGTGTCAAAGACTATGTTTATAGTATCCGGGATTTCTCTACAATCAACCTCAAATACTGGGAGGGGGGGGGGTTACCCTCGGATATTGAATTGTTCTAGCAAGGAAACTATTTCGAAATGGAAGGGTCTCAATAGGTAGGATATATTGTAAGGGCCAAACGCTCAAAATGAACCGTGCCTACATAGATTGCTCGAGCCCTGACATAACACATGTACACATGTGTGACTATTTTTGACAAGAATAAAAAGAAGTACTTTCCTTGCAACAATCTTATGTCTTGGAAAAATTTCCACTTTACGATCTCATACTTTCGATCTCTTAAGAAAACAGGCTCAAGGGCCGATTATAACCAGAGTTTGGATAATCATTCCCACACTCGGGGACTGTCATCCGAAAAATAAAACCCAAACAGATCAAACTATTGAGCTTCGGGGACAAAAGACCTACCCCGATTTCTAAAGGCCACGGCCACCCCAATCGGGGACTGTTATCTCAAGCAACACCGGATAAAATAAAATAGGAAAACGAGCCCAATGGGCGGACCCGAACTAAAAGGCTACGGCTAATTTAACACGGATCTGAGACGTTCAAAACCCGTAACAAAACTAGGCCTTCAAAAAAAATTCGGTCACAGCCGATTATAAAAGGCTACCCTCAGCAGAATCTTAAACTTGAGATATTTTCGGGAGAAAACTTCGGTAACTTCTAACCCCGATAATGCCTTGACCTAAAAAGGAAATAAAGGTAAGGTCTTGTTCAAACCCTCGAACACGACCTTATTATTTCATGCTAAGGCATTCCAACCTTTGTAAATACGAATGATAAAGCAAAGGAAAAACATTTTAGAGTCGAAAACGGTAGAAAGACTTATATATATACATAAACAATCTTTTTACAAAGGCCACATCGGCCAAATAAAAAATTTATAACGACCAGGATGGCCTCAAAAAAGACACAAAAGAAAGCAAAAATACAAAGGCCTAAGGGCTACTTTTACTTCGAGTTCGAGAGATCATTCTCACTCGACTAGAAAGCCTAAGGGATACCTTATTTCGAGTTCGAGCAGGTCCTCACTCAATCATTAAGCTTAAGGGATACCTCAGCTCAAGTTTGAATGATCATTCGGGGTCCATCGATTAGAAACGGTCGAGAGCAGTGCTTGTTTTCAGTCCTTACCATCTCAAACCTTGGACCTTCGAATACAACTTCATAATTTTATGCTAAGGCACTTTGACCCTTATATATATTAACAAAAAGACAATAGATTCAGAAGTCAAGGTAGGGAAAAGGTTTTATATGTTCATCAAAATCTTTTTACAAGGGCAACACGGCCCGATGGAAGTTCTTTACAAAAGGCCAAAGCGGCCTCGATAGAAATACAATAACTATTTAAAAGCCTAAGTGGCCTGATCATCTCTAGGAGTGGCATCTCTGCCCTCAGGGTCTTCCACACTTTCAGATTCGTTCAATCTTTTAGATTCATCATCATCATTGGGATAAGCTAATTTCCCAGCCTCAGCTTCAAGATTCTTAGCATTCTCAATCTCTGTTGAAATATCAAAGCCCCGAGCATGGATCTCCTCAAAAGTGTCCCTTCGAGACTGGCATTTGGCGTGCTCGGTGACCCAATTTGCTCGAACCTGAGCAGCCTCGGAGACCTCCTTAGTCGGGACCTGAGCAGCTTCGGCAACGACCGGGTAAATAGCCATCACTGCATCAGCATTGGCCTTGGTCATTTCGACCTCCAATTTGGCCGCTTAGAGCTTCGTGACCAACTTTCTCCCGAACAGAAATTGGTGAACCCAATTGAGACTGGAGCTCCTCGATTTTCTTAGCTTGCACCAAGGTTTTCTCTTTCATGCTTCGGAGTTGGATTTCAGCCGATGCCAGTTAGGCCCGAGCAGTCTCCTTTTCTGAGGCAAGGTGATCCATATTCTTCTTCCATTCTTTGACCTCAGTTTTCACTGCGTCTACTTCCTCACGGAGTTGCCCGATCACATCGAGCTTTTGTTGGACCTGCAGGTTTGAACAATTAGCCACCACGCCTGAGTCACCGTCACTAACTTCAATGATTCTTCTTACTTGCTCGGCCAGTTCGGCGTGTTCTTTCTGAGCCATTTCTAGCTTACCACGGAGGCCTTTAGCTTCCCCTTCTCTTTGCTCACTGAGAAGCTTGAAGGCATCCATTTCCTCAATAAGCCCTCGATCTCGGCCTCATACCGATTCAGCTCCCCTCGGGATCGGAGGAAAGCCTTATGATGAAGCACCGAAGGCTACAAACATAAAAAATAGAGTTATATAAAGGGAGAAAAGTCTAAGTACAAAAATTGACATCGACAAGGAAATCTAGGTTTACCCAGTTCAGAGCCTGTTGGGCTTCGGTGAAAATACTGGGTGCTTCTACCTCATCCATCTTAGCTTGGTCTTTTTCGGTGACCAAGCATCAGAGATAGCTAGCCACCCCTACGGGGGCAGAAAAAACTCGAGCGTCCTCCGAGACCGAGATGATAATTGACTTATGCCCGGGATCGACACTGGGGGCCAGAAATTGATTGGTTAGTTTAAAGCTCGAGGAAGCCTCACTCGAGCTCTTCTTCAGTACCTCCAAGTCACCCAGACCGGTGACACTTTCCACTCCAACAAAATAACCACGGAAAGGGGACCCTTTCCCCGTGGCAAGTCTCCACTGCCTGAGCTTCATGTATCATCGACTCAGTGAATGAAGGAAATGAGGGGGAATCTCCGATATCTATCACCCCAAGTAAATCTTTAGGGGCACATCCTTCATCTCGGGGAGCCTCGAGACCGGTTTCTACACCAGCATCAATCGTCTCCTAGGTAGCCTTCTCACCTCGAGGCAAAGCGTCTTTAGCTCTTTCTGGCTCAGGGACTTCTGTTGAGGCCTTCCCCTAAATCTTATCAAGTCGAGACAGAGCTGTCTCAGCTCCCATCGGCTCAGTAGTTCCTCGAATCTCGGTGCCAGCTCACACACGGGCCACCAACCCGGAGTCTTCTTCTTCTTCTTCTTTAGGCTTTTCCCCTAGCCGTTGGACTGACTCCAAAGTTAAAGGGATAATGTTCCCCTTGGGTTTACGGGCTATTTTCTTTTTGGGTTTCTGCCCCTCAGAGTTCGTAGAATTCGAAGCCCTCTTCCTCTTCTTTTCCCTCGCCGGCTTCGAGATAGAAGGTGGGGGAAGGATTTCTTCATCACCAGACGGGGGCCTCATCATCACATCCTTCCCGAGACTTATAAAAGAAGATAAATAAGTAAGCTCAGGAAAACATTCGAATAGTTGTAAAATTATTAAGTTAGGAAGAAAAATTTACCATGACTACTAGCCTCCCATTGACCCTTGGACAAATCACGCCATGCACACTCAGTATGCATTGACTGCGATACTAGGCTCCTGACCCAGTCCTAGAGTTGGAGAACCGCACCCGGCATCCAGGCAACGGATGCATCAAGTAAAACACTAATAAGGAAGGATGAAAAATAAAGACAATAAACAGAGACTAAGGACGGAATTATACTTACGATTCATATTTCATTTCTCAATAAATGGCATACTCTCGGCCGAATCAAGTCCGAGGTCTTCGCTCGAACAAATCGGCCCATCCAGCCCCAGTCTTTGTCCTCATCTATGCTCAAGAAAGGTGCCATGTTGGCCCGACATTCAAGCTTTATTAGTCCTCCTCAATAGAGTCGGGGGTATACAGGCGTATGAGGTGGTCGAGGGTGAAGGGAATCCCGTCGACTTTGCTTACGAAGAAACAAAGCAATATCACTATTCTCCAGAAAGAGGGATGAATCTGACCGAGGATCACCTCGTACTTCTTGAAAAAATCTATGATAATCGGATCCAAGGGACCCAACGTGAAGGGGTAAGTATAAACACTTAAGAACCCCTCCACGTGGGTGGTGATTGATTCTTCTGGAGCAGGTAACACCACATGTTTTTTACCCCCAGTTGCAATCTATTTTAACCTGGGAGATGAGTTCATTGGTTATCGAGCATATATATACCTCGATACCGGCTCACATCAGCCCACCACCGAGGAAGTCTTTTCAATCTTGAAGTCGGAATCGATGACACATCCTCCGGGAAAGAACACTTTAGGGCGTGGCTCCGCCGCTGGTTCCTCACCGGCCGGCCGAGATGAGGAAGTAGTTTCCTTTTGTGGAATGTTTTTTGAGGTTTTAGCCATTTAATTTTTATGGATAAAAAATAGTAGAAATTGAAAAGAAATACTTGGTATTTTGGGATAGAATAAGATAAGAACCCAGAGATCTGAAAATACAAAGCTTTGAGGAAGGCAAAGGATTTTGAAGATTAGGATGAAGAAGATTTAAAAGTAAAAATTTGAAAATGAAGGAGGGTATTTATAATTTCTCAATGACGGTTCAAAGCCGGTAATGGCTGACCGTCTACTGACACGCATTAAATGCCTGGGAAGCAGTACCGGCGAGATATTTCGGTTACCTATGCTCCTTACGTCATGATGCCTACATCATGATGTATCTAGGTGAAGATTGAGGTCTCAATTCGTTTCTTGTTATTACTCTCCAAAAAACGAGGGGACTATCTGTATACGGTCAAAATCTGACTTGCCCTTTTGTATGATTAATCGATACCGAGGCGTGACAACCCAAGGTTCGACCCCATGTCATACCGGACGTGACACGAAGTTAGATTACCAAGCTCGTGGCTCAGGAACCCGATCGAGATCGAGACCGAGCGGATAGAGATCGAGCAAGATCGAGAGAAGCTTGCCGAGCCAAATAACGAAAAACCAAGATATCCGCGATCGGGCGAGGATCACGGCAGAAATCTCGGCACGTATCAAGAAGAGGTTGATTAATCAGCTAATCATAGGATTTCTTACTGTATTTAGGATTATATTAAGGGTAGGACTCCCCTAATATATAAGGGGGTCTGACCACTTGTAAAGGACATCACATTCACACTACGTAAAGCAATATACTATCTTTCTCTTTAGCTCCCAATACTTTGTTACTCTATTCATATTTTCTAGCAAAATATTTGTTTGATTCGAAGGCAACCTAGGCTCGATGATCAAAATGATACATTTCCTTTGGTTTGCTTAATTTCTATTTGCAGTTAATTTCAATATCAATTTGCATTTTTTCTCAGTTTGTGCCAAGTAAAATCACTTGTCCTTAAAACCACAATATAAATTCAATTGTTATCCGTTTTTAGGGTAAACAATCTCCCTTTGGTCTCCCTGCCTCTTCAAGCCTAGATAGGTGCTCCCTGACTTGATTTTCCCTTCATTTCCGATCTAGACTTCAAAGACAAATTCTTGCAACAAAAAGACCCACCCAATCAACCTCGGTCTGGCATCTTTCTTTTCCATAAGATAGCAGAGAGCAACATAATCGGTAAAGACTATCACCTTGGATCACAACAAATAGGCCCAACATTTTTCAAAAGCATAGAAAATGGCAAGCAATTCTTTCTCAGTCACTGTGTAATTCAGTTGTGCGTCATTGAGTGTCTTTCGTGCATAATAGACAAGGTGTAAAATCTTGTTGTGTCTTTGACTACAAGTGAATACTTGGATTAGCTTAAGTCACCTCTATGGTGTTGTATTGCCATTGAGGGTTGTTGTAGTCTAAATATAACTTGGATTTCTACTTGAAGCTACTGTAGGAGGTATGTTTATTGTGTTCTTGTATGTGCTAAAGGTTATCTTGATGTTGATTAAGTTAAATGGATGGACTAGACATGAACTAGTGAATAAAGTTGCTAATTGAAGTTAGTTGGAGTTGTATATTGTTTCCTTTGTTATAAATATATGGTATAAGGATGGAATAATTGATGAATGACTTCATTATCATGTTAATGATGCTTTTAAGTTAATTTAAGAAGTCTATAAGGGGTGATATGGGTTATACGGATTCCAATCGGAGCTTGCCGCTCGTCATGAAATAGTTTTGACTTGTTGTTGTTATATGGTGTCTTGTTATTGATATTTATGTGTAGCTTGATTTCTCTGGTTGTTGTTGTTGGTATATGGTATTGGAGAAGGCCCTTGTTACAGGGGAGATGCTGCCCAAATTTACAGAAATGAGTTACTAGTTTAAGTTGCGGACTTAGCCTTTACTCAACACCAATTTTGAATCTCCGTATGCTATGGTAGATTGAGTTGGGTTGTTTGAAGAATTTCTTGGGAGGTATTAAGGACTCAACACAGTTAAGGTATGTTAAGGCACTTCTTTCTTCTTTTGGCATGATCTAAAGTGAATGAATACGCTATTTCATAACGGATCTACTCCTAGCAACTAAGGTTGTCCATGTTGTTCTTTCCTTATAAAGTTATTCTAAGCAAGTATGTATCATCCTTGAATCCTATTGAGGTTCATATTGATGATATGGATGTCCATATTGTTAATCAAAGGTGCGAGGACCTTACATCACTCCGAGAGGTTTAGAACGTAATTCTATGAGTCGAGCATGCATTATATATATGTATCTATTTCACTCTATTGAGCCGCACTATAGTCGGTCAGGTATGGCACTTATTGAGCAACCACTGATCAGTTGGGTTTACCGAGCTCCACATGGCCAGGTACGATTCTGCCGAGCCTTATGATGGCCGGGTACGTTTTTACCGAGTCCTCTTTGAGGTCGGGTACGATATGATGATTATAATGCCCACAGAGGCGTATGCTTTTTAAAGTTTATGTATATATATGTATCATGCTTCTCATGTCAGTAGCCCTCAGAGGCACTCAGATGCTACAGGTTGTATCTCCTCTATCTCTCTTTACATTACTGTTCTTATTTATGCTTTCCTGCCTTACATACTCGGTACTTTATTCGTACTAACGTCTCTTTTGCCTAGGGACACTGTGTTTCGTGCCCGCAGGTCCTAATTGACAGGTTGACAATCCTTCTAGTAGGCTATCAGCTCAACGGAAGGTGTCGACGCGCTCCATTTGCTCCAGAGTTGCCTATTTGGTCAATATGCTTCGGACATGTATAGATTGTTATGGCGGGGCCCTATCCCAGCCTTTATGAGGTTTGTGTATTCTTAGAGGCTTGTAGACATATGTCATGTATATGGACTATTATATGGCCTTGTCGGCCTATGTTTTGAGTGTACAAATGATCATTTCAGACTTATAGGTCTTTATGTCACATGTATAAGCTTGTATACCATGTTGGGTGGTCCTATGTCGAGTATTCTCTTATGTTTAGTTCTGGTTATCTCATGACGGCCTTTCCAGCTCATTTGCCCTTGATAGTATGATAAGAAGGATACGTTACATTGGTACTAGGTTGAGTTATGCATCGGGTGTCGTCGCGGCCCCTCGGTTTGAGTCGTGACACGGGTAAGGTTCTAACACCTTCAAACTCCCCTTATGAATCACTTAAAGTTTTCCTTTGATCTTTTTTACTTAGTTCCCTTTCTTTACAGGCTTTAGTTCTTCACCACGAGAGCTTCCTCTGGTACCGCTTGAAATCCAGCCATCTCGAGTTCGAGCTCAAGGAGAAAGTCCGCAAGACAGACATGTATAGGCTTCTAAGCGAGCAACAGGACGAGGCCCTTAAGGACCTCCTGATTCTCCAAGCCGAGCTGGGAGAAACTCGAAAGGAAGCCTCGACCCTAAAACGGGATCATGCCAACCAGGTCAAAAAGGTAAAGGTCTTTGAAGATAAGAACGAGCAGCTAGTCATGATGACGAACAACACGACTTCACAGGTTCAACAGAAGATGGATCTGATCAACCAGCTGCGGGTCGAGATGGACGAGGTCAAGGCCCAAACCCAAGTGTGGAAGGGCAGGATGGACCGACTGGCCTCGGAGAATGAGGCTGCAAAGGCGGAGCTGGCATCAGACGAGAACCAACTCCAGGTGGTGAAAGACAAAGCTGATAAGTGGTCTCAGCTTAATGGCAGTCTTTGAGCACAGGTGATCTTGGCTATCGCAGAGCGGGATGCCCTCGATAAGGAATATGAGGCATTGAAGTCCAATACAAGACTGATGTGGAGGCAGCTGAGATCCGCCTAAAGACAAAGGCTGAATACATGAGGCGGCCGTCCCGAAGGGAGACCCTCGAAGAGATCCACGCTCGAGGCTTTGAATTATCGACCGAGATCAAGGAAGCGAAGACACTCGACGCCGAGGAGAATGAGCTCTACGAGCCTCATGATGCCGAAGGCTCTGAAGGATCCGAGGGCTCCGATGATTTTGGGGGTGAAGTTTAGGCATAGATGACTTAGCAACTTTTCAGTTTTTGTTTTTCCTAATGTACCTTTTTTTTTTTGTTTTCAGGCCGTTATGTTGAGTCTTCGTAAATATATTTTGGAATATATATATNATATATATATATATATATATATATATATATATATATATATATATATATATATATATATGAAACTCTCCCTTTCTGGCAATATCATGTTTTTACTTTTCCAGCATCTTTTTATGATTTCTATTCATGTGATGTTTTTTATGCCTTAGCATAGGATCAAACGTAGTTATAGGTCATCAGTTTTTTGGGGGCCCGAACGGAGCCCGACCTCGGTACAACTTTGATTGTTTGAATTTTCGTGGAATCGCCCGGAAGCTTTCAAGATGCCTAAGTGATTTTTAGACATTACTTTTTCCGAGAATAACCTTTTTGCATGTTTCGAGTTTTTATACAGGCCTTACTTTCTTATTACGAGCTCGGACGTCTCCGAGCTACTTTTAGCATGGGCACCGCCTAATAGGTTTGGTGCCTCTGAAATTCAATAGTCCGGGTTGTCCGAACTTTCTTCGGGTGGAAGTCCTCGAGTAGGGGTAACTCGTGGGCCCAATAGTCTCCGAATAGGGGTAGTTCGTGCGCTTTTTGAATATGATATTGAAGGAACAAGAAAATGCGTAATAGCAAGGTAGAACTTTCTTTTATTTTAGTGTGTAAAGTACATGATTAAAAGCGTGTAAAAGCTTGTATCAAGGCTAAAGTGGACTATGTGGGCATGGTTCATATGATTGTTTGGCCCTTACAATGAATCCTAACCATCGAGCCTTATCTTCTAACATACAAGGTTTTCTTTTTTCCCTTGCTAAATTTTCCTTTGCTAAAAACCTTAATCCGAGGCTAATAGCCCCCAGTATTCGAGGTCGAGATTGAGAGGGCTCGGATACTGTTGATGCAAAGTGAATGCCCAATGACCGGCTTTTGAATCTAAGTTAGCACATTTTACTGTTGCCTCGTTAAAAACCTTGCTGAGAAACCCATTTTGGGACAAAAACGGTTCAAGGGAAAAAGAGTACAACGTGTGCTTTCAGTCCTGACATCCATATCCATCCTTGGTCATTTTCCTGCAAATGTCAGTCTGATTCACAAAAGAGTAATTGGGTTCGTACCTTAGTGGTAGTACCTCATTAAGTGTGTCACGTGCCAGTTGTTCGGCAGTTGCACAGCGTTTCGTGCTTGGAGTTTGTACGAGCCTTTACCAGTAATTCTAACGACTCGATATGGTCCTTCCCAATTCGATCCTAGCTTCCCCTTGTTCGAGTTTCGGGTGTGCACTGTTACTTTTCTCAACACCAAGTCCCTGATCTTAAAGTGTCAGAGATTGGCTCTTCAATTGTAGTATCTTTCTATTCAATGTTTCTAGGCGGCGAACCGGATCAGGGAAGCCTCTCGCCTTTCATCCAATAGTTCCAGGCACGTGATCATGGCCTCGCCATTTGAATCTTCGATTATATATCGGAACCTGAGGCTCAGTTCTCCCACTTTGACTAGTATTAAGGCTTCAGCCCAGTAGACTAATGAAAACAGGGTGGCCCCGGTACTAGACTTCAAGGTCGTACGGTATGCCCACAAGACTTCAGGCAGGATTTCCTTCCATTTTCCGTTGACATCAGCCAATCACTTTTTCAAGTTTTGAATATGGTCTTGTTCGTTGATTCCGCCTGTCTGTTCCCACTAGGGTGATAAGGTATTGATAGTATCTTCTTAATCTTGTGATCTTTGAAGAATTTATTTACCTTGATGCTGATGTATTGTCTCCCATTATTGCAAATGACTTCGGCTGGCATCCTAAATCGACACATTATATGGTCCCGGACGGTATCCCGAATTGACACATTATATGGTTCCAAATGAAGTCAATGACTTCTTTTTCCCGGACCTTTTCATATGCTTGAGCTTCGACCCATTTGGAAAAATAATCGGCTATGAAAAGTATGAATTGAGCCTTAACGGGTGCCCATGGTAGTGGGGACATCGATATCCATTCCCCACTTCATAAATGTCCACGGGGACAGGACCGAGTGGAGTAGCTCTCCCGATTGATAGATCTTCGGTGCGTGTATCTGGCAGTAGTCACATTTTCGTACAAAGTCCTTCGCATCCTTTTCCATTTCGGCCCAGTAATAATCGGCTGTGATTAATTTCCGAACCAAAGAATCTGCACCCGAATGGTTTCCGCAAGTGCCTTCATGAACTTCTCTCAAGTCATATTCGGTATCTCCCGATCCCAAGCATACGGCTAGCGGCCGTCGAACGATCTTCTGAACAAAGTACCTTCGACCAAGCTAAATCTGGCAGCCTTTGTGGGCAGGGCCCTTGATTCTTTAGGATCCGAAGGAAATTTTCAAGTTTTCAAGTAATCTATGTACTTGTTCCTCCAATCCCAAGTTAAACTCATTGATTTTACTTCGGCATGGCCTTCTTTAATCACCAATTTTATGAGTTGTACTATTATTCCCGAGCTAACTTCAGCGACGTCAACAGACGACCCTAAATTAGTCAGAGCATTAGCCTCACCGTTCTGATCTCGCGGCACGTGCTACGGGGTCTATTCCCTGAATTGATGCAGTGTTACCTGTAATTTGTCTAAGTACCTTAGCATCCATTCCTCCTTCACTTCTAACGTTCCATTGACTTGATTTACCACGAGGAGGGAGTCACATTTGGCTTCAATCACCTCGGCCCCAAGGCTTTATCTAATTTGAGACCTACAATCATGGCCTCGTACTCGGCCTCATTGTTAGTCAATTTCATAGTTCTAATAGATTGCCTAATTGCACTCCCAGTAGGTGGTTTCAACACGATGCCGAGTCCAGACCCCCTTGTGTTCGAGGCTCTATCCATAAAAAAGGTCCAGATACCCGAGGTAGTCCCGAAGTTAACAATGATTCCCTTTCAACTTCGGGTATTAAGGCTAGCGTAAAGTCAGCCACAAAGTCTACCAAAATTTGAGACTTGATGGTGTTCCGGGGTCGATAATCAATATCGTACCCACTGATTTTGACGACCTATTTGGCCAAACAGTCCGAGAGCTCGGGTTAGTTCATGATATTCCTTAGTAGGTAGGATGCTACGACACATATGTGGTGACATTGAAAGTACGGATTTAACTTTCTGGAGGCTCTTAGCAAAGCAAGCACCAATTTTTCCAGGTGATGATACCTTGTTTCAGCCTCGTATAGAGTTTTGCTGACATTGTAAATAATAAATTGCTTACCTTACTCTTCTCGAACCAAGACTCAACTTACCGCCACCTCAGAATCCGCCAAGTAAAGGTACAGTCGTTCATCCGCCTTCGGGGTGTGGAGCAAGGGCGGACTTGAAAGGTAGTGTTTGAGTTCTTCCAAAGCTTGTTGACATTCCGGAGTCCAGGAGAAGTTATTTTTCTTCTTCAATAGTGAGAAGATTTGATGGCTTCTATCCGAGGATCCATATATGAACCGGCCCAAGGCGGATATACGCCTGGTCAGCCTCTGAACGGCCTTAACATTGTCCACCACGGTTATGTCTTCTATGGCTTTGATTTTGTCAGGATTAATCTTGATTCCCCGATTGGATACCATGAACCCAAGGAATTTTCCCGATCCAACCCCGAATGAGCACTTCTCTGGGTTCAGCTTCATAGTGTATTTTTTCAATATGTCGAAGGTTTCCTACAAATGTTTCAAATGGTCCTCTGCTCACAGGGACTTGACTAACATATCGTTAATATAAACTTCCACTGATTTTCCTATATGTTCTTCGAACATCCAATTTACTAGGCGTTGATAGGTGGCACCAGAGTTCTTTAATCTGAATGGAATTATATTATAACAATAGGTGCCGAATTTAGTGATAAAAGAAGTCTTTTCTTGTTCGTTCGGGTCCATCTGAATTTGGTTGCACCCAGAATAGGCATCGAGAAAGGTGAGTATCTCGTGCCCGGCAGTCGCGTCAATAATGCGATCGATGTTAGGTAAAGGAAAAGAGTCCTTAAGGCACTCCGTGTTCAAGTCCTTGTAATCTACACACATTCTTAGTTTATTTCCCTTTTTAGGCACTACCACTACGTTAGCTAACCAGTCCGGGTACTTAACTCCCAAATGGACCATATTTTATGGAGTTTAGATATATCGTCCTTGATGAATGCATGATTAACCACGGACTGAGGTCTTCTCTTTTGTTTAAGTGGGTAGAACTTTGGGTCCAAACTCAGCTTATGAGTGGTTACCTCCGGTGGGATCCCTGTCATGTCAAGATGGGACCAAGTGAAACAATCTACGTTAGCTTTAAGAAAATTAATGAGTTTTTTTCCTGAGCTCGGGGTCTAACCCTGTGCCTAGGTATACCTTTCTATTCGACAGGTGCTCGATCAATGTGACTTACTCCAACTCTTCGATCGTCTATTTGGTAGCATCGTTATCATCAGGAGATATGAATGATCTACGAACTCCATAATCATCCTCCTTATCAACGCCTCGTTCCTCCGATCCGACCAGGAGCGGCATCGGTGATTAATATTTACCTTCGGCTTTTCTGGTCGGCTCCGTGCTCTTTGATGTTGAAACGGAGGGCACCGGGAGTACTTCATCAGCTGCGAACATCTCTTTTGCAGCCGGTTGTTCTCCGTACACCATCTTGATTCTTCCTGGTGTAGGGAACTTCAACGCCTGGTGCAAGGTCAAAGGAACCGCCCTCATGTTTTGAACCCATGGTCTCCCGAATAGAGCATTATATCTCATATCCCCTTCGATCACATAGAACTTTATTTCCTGGATGGTCCCGACGGCGTTCACCGGTAGGGTTATCTCCCTTTTACTGGTTCATATGACATGTTAAATCCGTTCAACACCCGGATTGTTGGAACTATTTGATCTTGTAACCCCAATTGCTCTACGACCCTCAACCTGATGATGTTGGCCGAGCTACCTGGATCAATCAATACACGTTTAACTCGAGTTTTAATGATAAGTACGGATATTACCAGTGCGTCATTATGAGGTTGCACGATGCCATTGGCATCCTCGTCGTTGAACGAAATGGTTCCCTCTGGGATATAATCTCGAGTGCACTTTCCCTTGTGATAGATACTTTAGTGCATTTTATTATCGGCCCTTATGGGGCATCGAACCTTCCAATGATCATGTTGAAGATGTGTTGAGGTTCCTCATGTTCGGTCTGTTTGCTAGCGTCCCTGTTTCTGAAGTGGTTCTTCGCTCGATTACTTAGAAATTCTCATATGTGATGGTTATTAAACAACCGGGCAACTTTTTCTCTCAATTGCCAGCAATCCTCGGTCCTATGGCGATGAATTCTCTGGGTAGGTTCGGACTGCAATGGTCGAGGCCACTTGGTATCCTTGATGCGCCCGATTGCCGATATGATATTTGCAGTATCGACGCTGAAGTTATATTCCAACAATCTTGGTGCCTCCATAGCCCCGAGTGGCCTGTCAAAACTATTTTTGCTCATCAGACCTCTGGTATTGGGCCCTCGATCACTTCTCTTTCGTTCCTCGTAAGGTAGCGCCCGGACCCGTTTCCCTGACGATCTCTGCCTTATGGTTAATACTCTTCTCGAATTGATCTTGATTCATGATCGACGAATCTCTTAGATCGGTCATCAGTTCTAACTGGATAAACAAACCCAGAAGGGGCATCGAGTTTTTCACCCTCGACTCTGATTTTTGACTGATACCTGTTGTGGACGTCGGCCCAAGTTACCGCCGGATATTTAACTAAATTGTTTTTAGCTGCTGCAAAGCCAAGGAACTTCGGGGTTTAAGTCCTTGAGTGAATGCCTGAACGCTCCAATCATCCGTGACTGGAGGCAAATCCATCTGTTCCATTTGAAACCTTGACACGAACTCCCTGAGCATCTCGTTGTCTCTTTGCTTAACCATGAAAAGGTCTGATTTCCTGGTCTCGACCTTGATGTCCCCAGCATGAGCCTTTACAAAGGCATCTGCAAGCATAGCAAACGAATCAATATAATTTGGGGGTAAATTGTGATATCGTATCATTGCCCCTTTTGATAGAGTTTCTCTGAACTTCTTTAGCAACACCAACTCGACTTCGTCATCTTCCAAGTCGTTCCCCTTGATCGAACAAGTATAGGAGGTTACATGCTCGTTTGGATCTGTAGTTTTGTTATACTTTGAAATGCCGGGCATACGAAACGTCTTCGGTATCGGTTTCGGTGCAGCGCTCGGAGGGAAAGGCTTTTGGATAAACTTCTTGGAATTCGGTCCTTTTAATATCAGGGGCGCTCTCGGAATTTGATCAACCTTGGATTTATACGTCACCACCTTTTCGTCGTTGGCCTCAATTTTATTCTCATCTGATTCCACCCGATTTGTCAATGCTTCCAGCATTTTCAGTATCTCGGGGTTGGCCCCAGGCTCTGCATCACCCGTCCTCTCTGCGGTTTGCTCGTTTCCTCGGGTGTTCTCTCGGACCGTTCAGGCTCAACCCGACCAGGAGGATGGCCTTGATTCTATAGCTTCTATCGCCGCCTGTTGAGCCTATAATATTTTGAATTTTAACCGCAGGCTTATCCCATCACCCTCGCCTTTGGGGGTTTTTCGAACGGTTGGTCGAGGGCCTCCACGAACGGTATGTGTTGATAGCAACCTATAAATTACCGTCGATTGGATCAGCAGCTGGGACTCCATTGGGATCAGCAGGGGGCACCTCATTGCTAGGCACCAGGTTGTTGTATTCGCCATGATGGCCAGATTCAGCCTCAACGTTCAAGTGAGCGGACTGAGAATTTGACATTTTTAGGCTAACCTGAAATTGAAACCTTAAAGAAGAAGCGTAAAATAGGGTGTGTTATAAAAATTTGTATCAAATCACCACTATTATCCTTAGCTCCACGGTGGGGGCCAAACTATTTACCCTTAAAATGGATAACAGTTGAATTTATATGTGGTTTCAAAGATATGTGAATAGATTCAACACAATCAATTAAGAAGGTTAGATAAATGAATTAAAGACACAATGAATAATCAAATTAGTCACAACGTTATGACCTAGCTTGAACTTAGAGCAATAGTTCTTTTGTCCTCGGTTAGGTCTTGGGTTCGAAGCCAATCAAGAACAAAGATTAAAAGTAAGGCAAAGACCTTTCAGTAGCCAAAAAGCAGAGAAATAATGTCTTATTGCTTTGGTAAGCATGTTACAATGTGTCTTATCAAAGAAAAATTTCCCCTTTATATAGTAGGAGAGTTTCATTCCTAGTACAATCCTAAAAAAGGAAAAAATCCTCCTTTCTCGTCAATTACTGATCCACTGCCGACGTCGGGCGAGATATGCGCCGTGCTATCCGGTGGGGTGCGGATATCACGGCCCTATGTTAGTCGTTTCCAACCGTTGCTATGTTTTTCGAAGTCTCGGAGCTTGTTCCGGATTTGGGGAAGTGTTGCTTATCAGGCCCCATGGCAAGCACTCCGTTTGGGCCGTAGAACGAAGAAATTCCCCGCTTCGATTCCGATCCCATATAGTCATGTCCTTGCTTCGTTTGACCCACAAGCTGAAAACATAAGCCATCCTACGTGGGCGCAAAAATGTGATATTAAAAAACTTTGAACTAATTCATGAGAGTAATAGGATTCCAGTTTGAGGATCCATATATATTATCCAAATTTTAAATGAACAAGAGATTACTATAAAACAGTATAAAATAATCATATTGCCACGAGAGTTAAGTGAAAACTTACGTCAAAATGAAAGCGTCAAACAGTTTAAAAGAATATACATGCGGTTAGAAGGAGATCAGATGATGAAAAATGCACTCTAGCTTGCTCACTTTTCTTTTACCATTCACCGCTAGCTACGATTGACTATTGGACGGTACTTAGGTCTGAGAGCATGTATTTCACCACCAAACAGAACGTAAATAAGAGAGCGCGCAGTTTCATTGCAGACCCCTCTTTCCATATTTCTATTCTCGTAAATAGATAGAACAACTTTTCCTAAATATTTTAGGAACCACCACTAAAAAAACTATAACGACTCGATCGGTCGTTTTGAGCTCTAATATTCTGTTCAGTTGTTCGAGGTCTTGAGTGGCTTCAAATTATGTATTATAACTTGTGTGTGTGATCTTTTTCGATTTTCGAGAGTTCCGGGATTGATTTGGAAGAATATTTTTCATTTTAGAAGCTTAAGTTGGAAATGTTGACCGAGGTTTGACTTTTGTGAAAACGACTCCGAAATGATATTTTGATGGATCCTATAAGTTCATATAGTGATTTTGGACTTGGGTATATGCCCTGAATTGAACTCGGAGGTCTCTAGGTTGATTTGGCTTGTTTTGCCAAAAGTTGGCAATTTGAAGGTTTAGAACTTCCTTAGCTTTGACTATGGTTTGACTTTATGCCTTTCGGGTTTGGATTTTGGTTTTGCGACTTGGAATAGGTCTGTTTTATTATTAGGAACTTGTCTGCAAAGTTTGATATCATTCCGAGTTGATTTGATAGGAACCGGACACGTGGTTGTGTTTTTTTAAGTTCTTGAGTTTCAATGTAAATTTCATGCGTTTTGATGTCCAATTCGTGGTTTCAGATATTATTTTTGGTATCTTTATCGCGCAAGCGAGTTTGTATGATGTTTTAGACTTATATTGATGTTTGGTATAGAGCCCCGAGGGCTTGGGTGACTTTCGGATGCGTTCCGGAGTGTTTGAAAGAGCTTCAATTCTGCTAGTTTTTGCACAGGTGCTTCAGGTCTCGCATTTGCGATGATGGGATCGTATTTGCGAGGTTGGATGGGGGCTGCATGGTTCGCTTTTTCAAACTTTTAATCGCATTTGTGATGATGCTCTGGGCCGGGGAGTTCCGCATTTGCGATCATGAGTTGATCACGCCCAACTATGCCTTATAAAAAGGACTAAGCAGTCGTTGCAAATATAATCCGGTTTACAAGTCCGGAGTCGAATCCCACAGAGAACTAAGGCTTAGCTACAGCTGTTCATTATCACCAAGAAGACAAGCTTGAACAATTCCTAACTTATAGATATTAAGATTCTTGTGTTTAACTAATTAACTAACAAATTAAAATAGTAAATTAACAACTGAAGATACTAAGGGTTAGAGACAAGATTAAGGAGGTCTAGAGTTATGATTTCCCCTATTGTTGGAATCCTTTCCGCTACGTTTTCTATAAATTTTTCTAAGTCTTCTCTACCGATCATGAGCGCTCTGAGTGTCGTAATTCTCTCCCGAATAACTACCACAATTTACTAGACATATTCTCCCGAATTACGCTAGCTGGCATTAAGTACGGCTCACTCGGATCGCACCAAGGTTTCGTTATCCCTAATTCCACCTTTAAACCATTCGTATTGATCCCTCATGTACGTTAGGAGTGATGTTATTCAACAACTACCTAAATATGCACTCTCTCCCGAGTAATACACACTAAATAGGCACAGTTAATTGAGAGCTCTTCAACCAACCACAAAAATAACGAGGTTGAACAAATAGAGAAAATACTACAGCAAATCTATATTAACGTAACAGGAAAATCATCCTCCAATAGGTTCCATCAAAACCCTAGATAACAAATTAGCTATTCATAATAGTATGCATAACTACAATACTAGAATTCATAACCAATAATGAAAATAGGAAGAAGGAAGTGAAAAATTCGTAGAAGAATTCTACGCCTTGCTCCTAGTGTGTTCTTGCCTCCTTAGGTCTAAATTATGCCAAAAGTATGTCCCCCTTTTCAAAATAGCATTTTTACATGTATTTATACCAAATAGGGTCGGGCTCAGATGAAACACCTTTTCCTGTGCGAAATAGGACTCTGGCTTTGTAAAATTTGCACAGGCGCGCCGCATGGGGCGACGCGCCACGCGATGTGCTTGTGGGGAAGTTCAAAGAGCTGATTCTGACAGGCTGCAGGAAATTTCCACAGGCGCGGCGCAGTGAGAATTAGTGAAAGTGTAAAACACGAAAGTTGTAGCACTTTCAAATATCTTTCCGACGATATATTGTGGAGCCCAACCGGAGTTCTGAGCGAAAAGTTACGTGCATTTTGCTAGACAATGTGCCGTATGCCCGTTCGATTCTCCGTTTCGTTCTTGACTATCATCCGTTGATCCCCAAACACAATCCCGGCTTAATTCCTTGGGCTTTTACTCAGATTTCAAAGCTCCAAATCACTTGAATTCATTTCATAATATCTACATAGCTCGAAATCACTCCTACAAGGCATAAAATATATAATTAGTGCAAAACACTAGCGATTAAAGCTCAAACTCAATTAAAGTGCAGTAAATAAGAGTGTAATAAGCGACTAAAATACGTAATTATAGCCTATCGTCATGAGTTCGCTTTTGCAAAGTGTTCATTGTTCGCATTTGCGAATATAGTGTTGCATTTGCGACATTAGCAGGACTGTGATGGATGTCGCCTTTGGGGCCAGGTCGCATTTGTGACACCTGTGGCTGAACATAAGGCTGGGAGACAGGATTTTAGTGTCATTTTCATATCTTAGAACCCTAGACTTGATAGGAGGCGATTTGGAGAGGGAATTTTCATACAACCATTGGTAAGTGATTTTGATCAATTTTCAATTATATTACATGAGATTTAACTTATAAATCATGAGATTTGAAGAGAAATTTTAGGGATTTTTGTCTATGTTTTGAAAAATGAACATTTAGAATTTGAGAGTCGAATTGAACTCGTATTTGAAAATAAAATACATATATGGACTTGTGAGGTTATGGGTAGTCAAGATCTACCCTTGGACCGGGGTTTTGACCGAGCGGACCCGGGGTTGACTTTTGAGGAATTGTACAAAGATCATAACTTTACTTATTGGAATTGGTTTCTCTTGCATTATTTGATATTATTAAGTCGATTTTGGTTAGATTTGAGCCGAGCGGAAGTGAATTATAAAGGAAAAAGGTATTATTGAGTCTTGATTTGGCCTAGCTGAGGTAAGTATCTTGCCTAACTTTGTGTGGTAACTACCCCATAGGGATTGGCTTAATTTTTACTATTTGAATTACATGGAAGACGTGCACGAGGTGACGAGTGTGTACACGACCTTATATGTGGAAATCAAGTGGTTTAGACTCTTAGACTTCTTTTGTGCATTTAATTGAAGTTTTCATATCATGATATATTCTCCATCGTTAAGTTTACTCTTATATGCTATAATTGAAGTCATCATTACATGTTCTATCTTTTATTGTCAAGCTTACTCTTATATGATTTATTTGAAGTTGCTAGCTTTTTTAATGTTGAGTTATTCTTATTTGAAGTTTCATTACATGCTACCTCTTTCATTGTTGATTTATCCTTATTTGAAGTCATCATTACATGTTATTTCTTTCATTGCTGAGCTTATTCTTCCGTTTCATTGCGTTATTGTAATACTTGTGTTGATCTACTTACCGTACTTTCGTGTCATTGTTGTTGTTGTTGCACTCAGTATTGTTGAGTCGTGGGCTATGTTTTGTTGTGGTATTGATATTGTTGTTATGGCAATGTTCTGGAATATGGACACGTGTGGTACGAGTTGTTTTGTGGTGGTGTTCTGTTTTGACACATGTGGAATTGTTGAGAGGATTGTCGGGGTATTTGCATGTGAGTTGTCCGTGCTATTGTTATTATTGATATTTGCACATGCAGCGAGACAAGGCATGCTATATATATTGGGTTTGCGCATGTGGCAAGACAAGGTGGGATAATTATTGATGCGCGTGTGGCAAGACAAGATGGGCATTTACTTTACTGTTGTGCATGCGGCGAGACAAGGCGGGATATGTCGGGGATGATTTGTGATTGTCTTGGGGCATTGTTATTGATGATATTGTGTGGTGGGGTAACTATCTTGCGTGTGTCACCCAATGTGCTACTCAGTGTCTCTGATCTTACCTGTTTACTTAAGGTATGTAGTATACTTGCACAATCATACACCGTAATATGTCACCTATATCAGTCCAGGATATGAATTTTGATGTTTATTTAATCATGTACATGTATTATTGTATACCTGCTTTTTGTGTGCGGATTGGACTGGTGGCACGTGAGTTGTCCGTACGGATAAGAGATATTGTTACTATTAACATGTGAGTCGTCCGTGCAGCATGAGAGTCGTCCGTGCAGTTGTGATTGATAATGTAGGCACAAGGTGCCATGTGATTATTATTTCGTGATTCGGGACTCGTGATTTGTGATTATGAGGTGTGATGCCTCGGGATGATTCTTGTGTAACCTTGTGATAGGACGGTTGATTAATTGGTTGTTATTTATTTCCTTAATTGGTTTCGCTGATACTTTAACTGTGTTCTAATTACTTGCTACGTTATCACCTGTTTACTTCTTGTGGTTACTTGTCGTTTCTATTTTCCATTGCTAGTATTATATTGTTGCTCTTTCTATGTTTAGCTGTGCATTGTTAATTGTTCCTCTCCATTGCTAGTATTATATTGTTGCTCTTTCTATGTTTAGCTGTGCATTGTTAATTGTTCCTCTGTTAGCTTTATATTAACAATTGCTCAGGTTATTATGTATGTAGGTGCTTTGACTTGAACCTCATCTCTACTCTACCGAGATTAGTCTTGATACTTACTGGGTACCGTTGTGGTATACTTATGCTACGCTTCTGCACATCTTTTGTGTAGATCCATGTACTTCGAAGAGTGTCGTTTGTTAGATAGCCGATTGTGAGTTGCTGTGGAGACTTCAAGGTATACCTGCCATCGCATTCGCAGGCCTCGAAGTCACCTTCTATTATCTTTGATTACCACTATTTATTTCTATTCCAGAACAGTATTGTATTTAGAGATTTCTAGTGAACCGGTAGAGCTTATGACTTCATACAATCAATTTTGGAATATTGTATATCTATTGATGGTTGTTGGCTATGTATGGCATTTACTGGTTCGTGTTTAACGGTTAGTTTAAATATGTTAATAACTCAGCATATATTAGGCTTACCTAATCTTAGGGATCATGTGCCATCACAACGTCCTACGGTAGGAATTTGAGACCGTGACAAAAACAATCTTCATTCCGTAGCCGATACGACAATAGACCACTTAGGTAACACCCTCTTCTTTGTAATTGCAAATTTTCGATGCTTTTATTATTCTGTTATTGCTTTTTTGGATCTACCATTCCAAAATCGGACGCACAGGCCATCAAATGGTGCACACCGCTGCACTAAGTTACAAAAATCGGATATTATACTAAAATATCATTACATTCCCAATGTACCTCCAGCAATGTAGTAGCTATGTCATTACTCATTAATGACTAAACCGTAAAGAGCGAAAGAAGGGCAGAAAACATTTTAAGAAATGTATTAACTTCTATCACCACGGATCTGAACAGAGACTTAAACCTCCAAACTAAGAGATTATGAAACCGCAATGATGTTTTTTCCTCCAGAAATAGCAAAGTGAGAAGCACACGACCACATCATTGCATTAGGCCTGAAATTGGACCAAAAGTAAACTATTAGAGAAAATTGAAGAAGCTGAGTACGTTGAAACAATCTTTGCATGTACCTTGCTGGCAATGTTGTTTGAAAGCCAATCTAGTCCTTCATATAGCCCTTCTCCAGAAGTAGCACATGTACTCTGGATATACCTAAGAGAGGAAGAGAGAGGAGTCTTTTAGGTGCCACTCTTATCTAAGAGGCTACTTGACAGTAAAACCAGGCTGAACAACATGGCAGGTGACCATGTATATTACCAGTGTCGCTGTCTGAGCGAATGAAGGCCAAGCTTATCTGTGATTTCAGCTGCATTCATTGCATTTGGAAGATCTTGTTTGTTTGCAAAAACAAGTAGCACAGCTTCTCTTAATTCATCCTGCAGATAATGTACTTAGATATCAACAACTGATGTACCCCAAGGCAGGATGTCTAGTTTAAGGTTTATCATAAATTGATTTCTGTAACTTCAACTATACAAATATCAATATCACCTCATTTAACATCCTGTGAAGCTCATCCCTTGCTTCAATTACTCGGTCTCTGTCATTGCTGTCAACCACAAAGATGAGACCCTGTGTGTTTTGGAAATAATGCCTCCATAGAGGTCTAATCTGCAAATACAACACAAAAGGCAAACAATAGAAACACACTTTTAGCTCTTCCGCGATCAGACTGTAATACAGTTTTAACACTGTGCCTCTAAATATAAACGCATGTAACCACTAACAGATGGTAGAATAGCCAATTCAAAAGAAACATGATAGGTCCACATATGGCCATATAGATTGGTGCTATAGACAATTCAAATACAAAAGAACCACTGTAGGTCCACTTATTATTTTAAATACTCAACCAACCAGGTTTAGCCTAAGAAATCATGGAGCTAAAACTACCCTTCTAAGACAACATGGAACCAAGAAAAAAGTTTTATTACGGGCATATCAGGCTAATGGACTCCAACAACCAAGCTTTGACGACGGTGCCCCAGTCAAAAGGGTTTCTCTATTGGGGTATTCTCTCTCTTGTTTTTTCCTTTTCTTTTGAACTTGAACAGTTTCATTTTTTGAAATTTCTGAAATAGTTGTTCATGAAATACTTTTCCAAAGTAATCACGATAGTCGAGAATCAAGAGACACAACTACAAACTTCTCCGAATCCAACGATTTAATTGGAACAATCCTGCTACAAAATTTACTGTATAAAAAAAAGATTCGGATTAATAGGAGTTGTTCTTTTGGAAGAATTATGAAACGTTACTCAAGTTGGTTTATAGCTTTTTGAAAAATCTTTTTATTGTTTCCAAAAAGCAGATATTCAGATTTCCATGGGATCAACCTGACTTGAACATAATCCCCATGGATCTTTAAATTTTTAATTTATAAATTAATAAAATAGCATAAAATATATAAAGTACATTAAACTTTTAAGAAAATTAAAAAGAATTAAAAAAAGATCATAACGACTTATCTTCAAATGATTAAAAGATCAAAGTATTTTAAAAATAATATTATTAAACTATATAGTTTACCTCTCTAAAAATTAATAAGCAATAAACTCCATCAACACTGTAATCTAAAATACTACTCCTCATGACAAAATATAAAGTTTCTTTCAAATAGTAAAATAATAAAAGTTTGATAATTTCGAGAGACATAACTAAATATGAATATCTATAGTAAGTGAGATTAAAAAAATGGCCATTCAAATGATATTCACTCTTTGATGTTCTTAATTAGTAAATATATAATACTATAATCATTATTTTGAGTAACTCTCAATCTTCATAATTCTATAGATAAATAGAACTTTAATTTTTCATTTGTTAAAGAATTTTGAGTGTCAACGGTATTAATTAGGGAATTTGATACATGATTTGCGCTAGGACTATTGGGCGAGCCCCGTGTGGTGAGCGTTAGGCGTGTTTCGAGCGCACAGTAAGACGCTTGGGGCGTAAGTCTCTCACAAAACTAAGCCCCACACGTGAGCCTCAAAGTGTTTTTATAGTGCCCCACCGCGAGGCGATCCCCGAGGCGAATCCCAATAAAGCCTTTTAAAACACTGCTCACAATACACAAGAAAGATGAGATGTAATTATCATCAGTACGAAATTACAAAGGCTGATAGACGTGTGTGCTTTTCTAAGCATTGGTGGAACAATTTTCAAGAGAATCTTGGATGTAAAATTGGAGGAGAGCAGGAATGGGAAGGGAAATAGAGCTTTCCTCTAATTACCGCTGGTCACGAGCAGGTGGTAATAGCAATAGATTGCTACCAGGGATAATTGAGCTATGAGATCTAATGGTGGCATGGAAGCAAAGGACTGTCGGAAAAGAGAAGAGCTGGAATTTCATTTTTGGTACATGGCACATTTAAATCGTGTGCATACAGATGGATCTCTTCCTATTCCCCTAATACCTTCATAAAAATCCAGGTTCCAGACATGATAAATCATATAAATCGAGATAAAATGAGATTATACTTGCACCTTAGGTCTTAGGGAATTCCTTTTCTGGCACGTTCATGTTTTAATTAGAGTACAGAGGCGGATCATGAAGAAGCAAAGGGATACGAGCAGCCTATTACCGGACTGCAGATCTAGTCACAGTACAGACCTTCGGAACATAACGGGAGTTTTTGTACAATGTAATGAAATAAATCACATTTTAGACTAAGCAAATAACTGACATTAGTGAAGCAGGGGGGTAAGAGGACAAATGGGTTAGTATGATCCGCTACAGCGTCCACCAGCACAACACACTTGTTTAGTCTCTCATAACTAAGGGAAAAAACAGATACGCCTAACCATGAGTGAATTCTACACAAATAATACAACTACGGAAACCCGCGCAGCAGAATACCCTCATTACCAGAAATGTGAACCATGGAGAACTAAAGAACCGCAAGATCTCAGGTAATATAAAACAAAAACACTTATTAAGGGCATAAGAACTTCTAGTACCTTGTCCTGACCGCCAACATCCCACACAGTAAAGCTGATGTTTTTGTATTCAACAGTCTCCACATTGAAGCCTACCAATGAAATAAAAGTTAGTTTAAATTATATTGCAATTAGAACTTACAAATTTCGCATGATTAAGAAATCTCTTCGAAACAACACACATGATAAGCATTTGAGTAAAATACAAAAGTCAAGGCACAAATAGCAACCAAGGAAAATTGCTTGATTCCCCGACATATCCTCCCCAATCTCAAAGGTTACAATCTCTCCCGCATAACACATGTAAACACAAATGATTCCAAGTAATTTTCAAAACTTAAGCACTCATATCCTCCCCAATCTCAAAGGTTACAATCTCTCCCGCATAACACATGTAAACACAAATGATTCCAAGTAATTTTCAAAACTTAAGCACTCATTGTAAGTACCCTATCAAATAACAGTAGTCAATGGATAGACACAGCATATTTTTTTGGCCATATGGATCAACATAACCTACTTTCAAGTTTCAAGTAGCAGTAGCACTAGGGGTGCTTATCAAACGGATCGGGCGAATATTTATGCTTAACGGTTTAGTTTATCGGTTATTGGTTTATAAATATAGTAATCTGTTAGCCAACCAATAAGACATCAGGTGGATTGGTAACGAATTAACGATTAGCGGGCTGTTGTCGGGCAATTTATCGGCTAAATTAAAAATAAAATAAAAAGAATTAGAGAATTTGAGATACAGGAAAATTTAGGATATGTTACCTTCGGATTGCATTCAATTACCATAGTGAAGATTTGTCTTGAAACTTATACCTTATCAAACATTATGTCCTCACCGCTAAACAAAAAGAAGAGATAGCAAAGAATACATAATCCGTATAACATAGGCAACAAAAGAAATAGGGAACATATATGAAGCCATATTACAATTTCTGACACAAAAATTTTCAAGATATCAGCCTGGATTCCTACACAAACAAAGGGTCATGGAAACTCGCTTCCTCATAGGAATAACTTTCAAATTCCACCACCTTTAGCTCATTTTGCCACAAAGATCAATTCGCATGATAATTCTTGGGACTGGAAATTCTTTTTTATCTCCTCTCAGAAATCTTTTACTGTGTGCCACCCTTATTTGTCTCCCCATAAATTCCTATGGATAAGGATATAGGGTTTCAAATAGTACTTTATATACATAGAGGGAAAAGTGTAAATATAAAAATTCTTAACGGATTAACGGTTTATCCAATAGGGAAATTAAGTAATCCGCCCCCAAACCGTTAAGCCGTTAACGGTCAATCTGTTACCAACCATTACCCCGATAACCCGATACCAATAAGCCAATTTTGCGGTACGGTTAACGGTTATGGTTCGGTTTAGAACAGCCCTAAGTAGCACACCCCATGATGAGTTAAGCTTTTAATCATGTGCAATGGTGAAAGTCAATATATGTTAAAAAGAAAAAGAAGGAAAAAGAGAACAAATTTCACAGGAGGAAGCATACCAATGGTTGGGATAGTGGTAACAATTTCACCCAACTTGAGCTTGTACAGAATTGTGGTTTTACCAGCGGCATCGAGACCAACCATAAGAATACGCATTTCTTTCTTTGCAAAGAGGCGACTAAAGAGTTTAGTGAAAGACAGCCCCATCTCTGTGAATCTGAAAAAAAAAATATAATATGGGGGGAGCACATTACTGCCTTTCGTAAAAAATCTAAGAAAGCAGCTAATTTCCAAACAAAAAAATTACCATATGTAGTATTGCAATTGCAAGGCCAAAACCCTTTTCCAGTTTTCCTGTCCTTATTATTTCTCTATCGATACTTAAAACAAATATTTACTGCTGATGATACCCACTAACGCCCATCAATTTCTTCTCAATTCTAATTTGGGTAACCAACAGACAAAAGTTTACCACTTTAAACACAATTAGCCTTTTCTGGTGACAACTTCACAGCATAGCAATTACCCAATTACAATTATCTTTTGACACACTTCTCCATAATGATCTATGAATCCAAACAAATTATCAGTTATAATGAAACAAATAATGGTACATGTAATCGTGGAGATCGCGAAGGAGAGCAAGGAGCATCATTTAGTGACTGATGTTCCTCAAAAAGAAAAAACAAAGAATCATAACATTAGCACCAGATATTACATTTTGTGATTAAAAATCACACTGCAATGTCATCCCGTATAATATGAAGAACATTCAAACCCACCTTCAGTTACGAAAATTGATGTTACATCGCTTTTATTTGAATTTAGCAAGATGATCAGAACAAAAAGCAAAACAGACAAAAGAGATGCGGCAAGAGAAGTGGAAGTAACCAATCATGAAGTTGCAAAATCATAACATGACCTTATAAATTTCAGAGAAACGGATTCCAATAACAACGTCCATAAAATCGGCAAATTAAGAACAGATAGAAGGAAGCTCAGATCACATATAGGCAAAACTAGATTTTCATGAAGCTGTAGGAGAAATAGGAAGAGGGAAGTATGGGATTACCGAAGATCGGCCGATCAGAGAGGATAAATGAGTAGATCTCGATCGTGAAGCTGCCCTTCACCACCACTCTCTTGCTCGGCCACGGAAAAGGAGAGGAATGAGATCATTTAAGCCGGTTTGGCCCCAAGCTTCTCCGAGCCAAAACTTTTTTTTTTTTTTTTAAATGTGTTTTCTTTTTTTTTAAAGTTGACAAGCATTTTTTTTAAAATTGTGTTTTTTTTTTCATTGTACTTTAAATTCTGTTGCTTTTTTTATTTTTTCAAGTTATGTTGTTCTAATCGTGTATGGTGTATGGTTCGATTGCATGTCATGTGGTTGCTTTGAATGTTCTACGTTTGTGGTGAGTTTCTTTCTAATATGTTTCAGTTTTCCCGTAATACGGTACAATTGAATTTATATGTGATTTCTAGACAAGTAAATTAATTCGATCCTGAAATAACAAAAGAATTGAAGAAATATGCAATACTTAGTCTTAAGATGAAGATGAAATAGCAAAAACAGTAATTCCGAGAGCAAGGCATCCGATCACAAAAATATTGAAATCAAAAGGTAAGAAGGTAAATTTGTATAAAGCTTTGAATAGATTATAGCATAAGTTTGCCATAAAATTGTGTCCCCTACAATGATAATAGAGCCCACTATTTATAATTGCACATAGGGAACAAGGTCCAAGGATCATGCCCCTCTTTAATATCAATTATGAGGGCTACTGAAGAATGTGCAACGGCGGGCATGAATGACAAATTCTTTGTAACGAGCAGTATACTAAATATTGTAGAATATTCTCTATTAAATGCTACCGAATAGCAGGTATTTATTGCATCTTTATAGCATCATTCTTTCCGGTAACAAACAGAACAATTATCTTCGGTTTCAGCTATCCTCTTCCTTCGGCTCCACGTGTCACGTTCTTATGCAATTACTTAACATAGCATATTTTACCCTATACAGATAGTCGTCCTGCTTTCCGATGACATAACTTTGTGTCATCGGGAAGTTGTTAGAAACATTTTTTTTGCGGGAATTTCACATACCCCTCTAAGAGACTTCTGGTTGATCAGACGCACGTCTCTCCGTATTTAATGCCCCGAACACGTGTCATCCTACGATTCAGCATAACTTTTGCCGGTTATCGAGGTAATTATAGCCATGAGTTTAGCCGCTTAAACCTTTACTTATACGCATCAACTTCCTTCATTATACTTCATAACACTCTGAATTTTCTAAGGTTTTCTTTACTCAAATCATCTTCCGACTTTAACTTTTCTTCAGCTTCCTTCTTTGAGAAAAAGAAAACCCTTCTTCTGATAAAAATGGCCTTCTCTTCAAGAAAATATAGTTCTTTAAAAAAACCAAGGCAAAGCTGATGATGTCGCTCCTGCTACGGTGAGTACCATTATTCCAAAGAGCCTGGCTACCACTAAGGATTTCGAAGAGAAGTTTCCTTCTGCTAACCCTCGTACGTGGGCCGTTGGGTGATATCCTTCTTCCATCCGTCTTTTCAGTATTTCTGCTGTGAAGAAAGATTGTCGCTGTCAAGATTTGGGCATTATTGCTCCCGATCCAATAGAGCGAGTAACTCTACCCAAGGAGGGTTTCACATATTTTTACACGTATCCCTTTACTGTGGGAGCGTTTTCTTTGAGTGGAGGGCTTGACTCCATTATTGCGAAGTTCTGCTCCCGCTACCAAGTGTGTTTGGCACAAGTAAGTCTTTCTACGTGGAGGCAAGAGACAAGAGACAAGAGAGGAGCTTTCCTTAGCTCATGTGATGAACCTCTATTTCCCCAAAATCTTCCGCAAGGGAATAATAAACTTCAGCAAACACGACCACCATGCTCTATTATCTAGCATGGATGATGACAACGATCATGGATGGATGGAACGGTTCGTTGCAGTTGCCACCAATAATGTCATTCCGGCAACGACTTCATCCTTTCTGGAATTATGGAACCGCACTCATAAGCCCATTGTTTAATAATTTTTTTTATTAGAAATTCTTTCATATGCGTATTGATCCTCCTTCCTTCGCCCATTTCAGCAACTCGATGGGTTCCACCTAGGATTGAAGGCTTGGACTAGTGGGTCCAGAAAATCTTGGACGTCACTATGCCCGAAACCCGCACGTAGAAAGAACTGGCCTTTAAATATGGATGGAAGGCCAAAAATCATAGTAACTTAGAGACTCATCTCGTCTTTGTTTTTTGGTGTGAGTAAATTAATTAATCCTTTTTCTCATTGCCGAATTAAGGTCTACCCGCGGGCTCGGTTATCGTCCCCGAGGAGGATGTTTTGGCTGATCCTGCTAATGCAGCGAGGCTGCTTTAGGAGACACTTACTCGAATAGGTGTCTCCGGGACTGCTTCGGGTACAAGTGTTTCTTCACGGAGTCCCCCGCCGGAGAACAAGCAACCAAACGGCCGGGGAAAATATGTTGCATCCCGCATTTTCGTAGGTTTGAGTTTTGTCGTAAGTTAATCGAGGTAAGATCGGGAGTGAGATTATTTCAAGATTATAAGCATTATGCTATTTCAAACAAGTGATGAGTAAATTCGTGAAGGTGAGAGGAGAAACAAGTCAAAGAAAATGAATTTTAGTCCAAGTTGTCGATTTGGGATAAAATACGGGCCGAGCGATAATACCCGATATTTATGGACTAGTACCATACAAGGTACCATATGACCGTGATAATGTGATGTATAAAGTATATTAAAAATAAGTAGAATTTTAAGTAATTTGAAATAATTCTTAATTATGTGGGTAATTGGTTAATTATCGGGTAGCGGGACAATACCTAATTAATTATTAGTTATAGGATAAAATTTAATAAAAATCCTCCCCCACCCTATGTGGCATCAAGCCACCACCCAACCCAAATGACTCATTTGTCATGTTGGGTAGGTGGCAATTTAAGGTGCTAGCTAAATTACACCTAATACTAAGATTTTCCAAGGCAAAATGACTACCCCCTCATATTGGCTCAAAGAGGAGATTTCTTAAAGAGATATTCAACCAAATCCTTAAAACCAGAAACTAACGAATTCCTACAAATTTAGCGATTTTCTTAAGAATTTGTACACATTAAGTAGCGTGTTTAAGGCAGGTAGCAACGTAAAACTTCCACAGTCCAACGTAAACTTTTGCGAATCTAAAGAAGTACGGTGCAACCTTTTCCGGAAATATCACACGAATTTTTCCCTACTCCAGATATGTTAAGGCTAAGCCCTTCCTTCATTTTGGCTTGACCTCGTAATTACACAAGTTTGATAACGAGGCATAAAGAAAAATTCATATCCCGGAATTTACGTATATTTTGCTAGTCTCGCAAATTACGTAGATTTTCCTAGTTTTGTAAGTTATAATAGTCTCCTTATCGGGACTTCATATTCAATTGAGTATTTTCTTATTCCAGTCAAGAGAGCAGAGAGTTTGTATATACAATATTAAATTATTTTCATTACCATCGAGTTATAATCGATGGGCAGGCCCCTATTGGGCAACCTCTGATCAGATGGTAAGTTATATACCGAGCCTACTGTGGCCGGGCGCCTATGAGCGAGCCCAGTTGGTCGAGATACAGAGCCTAGTATGGCCGAGCGCCTATGAGTGAGCCTACTACGGCAGAGCAGTTTTATATATATATATATATATATATATATATATATATATATATATATATATATATATATATACATATACCGAGCCTTATAGGACCGGAAAACTATTTTACTTACTATATTGAGAGAGTTGAGTCAGTGTCAGCAGGTAAGCATATCTTCATATTATATTTGACTTCCATCTACTTGCAGTTGTTATATTATTAGTTCAGTTTAAGCTTTCAGTATATTGCCTTACATACTCGGTACATTATTTCGTACTGACGTCCCTTTTCTAGAGGCACTGCATTTCATGTGTGCAGGTTCAGATAGAAAGACGGGTGGGCCTCCTCACTAGGTGTTTGCCCGAGTTCGGCCTTATCGGTAAGATCCTCGTCTTTCGGAGTTACCGGGTCTAGCAGTTTGGTGTATATCTTGTGCATATATGTAGATAGGTTATGGGTAGGTCGGGGCCCTATTCCGATCATAGTACATCTATCAGTAGAGGCTTGTAGATATATCCTGTCAGTTACTGCAATATGTTGGGCTTGTAGGCCCTGTACGTATATTTTGTTGGCTTGTCAGTTGTAGTAATTATGACGGCCTTGCCGGCCCAGCTTTATGTTGACATTTAGTCAGCGTTAGTCTTTATAAATATTATCTTAGTGTGTCTCTCCTCCCTAGTAAGTAAGGACGTTGAGCAACCCGAAGAGCCGATGAATGAAGCAAGGAGAGCTAAAAACAAACGAATGCCTTGTTGAAGTTTTCACAAGAAAGGGATAGGCAGGAATATTAGCAAAGTAATGAGAAGAGAGATATGGAAGAATTATGAGTGAGATGTGATACATGGACGACAACGGTAGATCAAAAAGATGACGGTATTACCGAATCCATAGTCAGGTGAAGGAAGAGACGAGAGGTGCTAGGCCTTAAGACAACAAAAGAGTATAGGCCATAAAGTCATGTCCTCATTTCGAGAAATAAGTTCGTGACTCTAACGTGATGGCCAGAAGGAAAAGTAAGATCCATGATGAATTCAGAAAATGGTCATTCAGGGAGACGCTTCCCTAAATCAAGCAACATGAGCAAAGTTAAGCTTAGGGGACTGTATGTGCCAGTTACCCTAAGTGTCACCATTGCGAGTGAAGAATTTTGTTATCCTTGGTACAGAAGGATTACCGCAAGGCGAGTAAGGTTCATTAATAATGTGAAAGGATGCCAAAGATGAAGAGGAAAAACATCTATTGGCGGGTCGTCATAGCTCCAAGTCTTAGAACCCCTCCCCCCCCTAAAAAAGGGGGGGAGTATCAAATCATAAAGGAAGAATGTGATAAAAATGAGAAAGGGATGAGATTGGAGTTATCCAAATGTTACAGATATGCTATGATTCCAGAACGTTATGTAAGCACGAGGTGAAAAAAAAAAAAGGAAGTAAGGATTCCTGCCTGGGATGTTATTGATAGATAAGGAGCCACTACGTGAGGTAAGTTAAGACAAGGAAATAACCCAAGAAGAATTACACGAAATATTGATATGAGAGTGGGCCAACGAGTGGTTAGTAGTTGATTCAGGAAGAGCCTAGTTATGGCTAGATAAGAGGATACAAACAAATCAGTAGATCGTGCAAAATAAATATAGTAAACCCAACATGGAGAATTCAGCCTCGCAGTAATGTTATTATAATACTTGAGATGTATTCAAATAAGAGTAGGGGTAGTTAAAGGTACCGTATGAGTGTTACGGAAATAAAAGAGAGTACCACTGGGAAGACAGTCAGAATATCAGTTCAGAAGCAACCCTACAAGCACAAGGGCGTGGAGGTAAGTAATTACGAATAAGTATAGGCAAGGAAGGACGTTAGAAGGTACGTCGAGTATACAATGTAATAGGCTCACAACTTTATAAGAGTCAGAGGGTCTTCCCTAAGTAATACGACAAAAGACTAGCTGAGGAAATGGTCATGTGACAACAGTTTCAAAACAACATTGCATACACTCTCTAAGAAAGTGGCACCTACCGTGGCTAATGAACAGGGAGTAAAATCAGAAGTGATATTCAAGATCACCTGGTTTGTATGGAATTTCAATACATGTGGACACTAAGATAAGCCAAGTATGGATGCAACAAGGGGGGAAAGAAAGACCAAGAAAAGTAATAGCTTACATTTAAAGAAAGCTAAGATAGAACGAAAGGAATTATTCGATCAATGATCCAGAGTTGGTTACGTTATAAACGCACTTAAGGGTTTGAAGTTTTATACATACAACATATACAGCCATAGAAAGTTCTGGTATACATCAAAAGAAAGAATTGAGCCCAGGTCATAGACGAAGGATTGAAATGCTAAAGGATGGTATCATGGATATTCCATGGTGCCATGAAAGGCTAAAAGTAATAACTAACACTATGAGCCACAGATCGGAACATAGCTTAAGCCTACCTAAAGGTTGATCAGAGGAAGAAGAAACTAAAGAGCTACATCAACTAAGTGAATCAGGAGTTTGATTGAACCCAGAAAATTATGGACATAGTGATTGAGAACATTGCAGAGTCACTCTTAATATCAGAGGTCCAGTTAGAAGAATACCGGCCTCCTAAGAAGTCAATATAAAGCTCTCCACGAATCATGTAAAAAGGTGCAAGTATTATAATAGAAGTTCAAGTTGTGGATGTGAATTCCACATATATGGAAGGAAGGTCATGAAGGAGATAGAAGATGCGATGCGAGACTTTTATGTAAGGTAAAGGTGAACAACGTACGAGATACTCAAATGTAGAAGGTTGTGAATAGCCCATAGTTCGGGTAGAAGACTAGAAGCGCGAGGATTCAATATCAAGGAATGGTAGCGGCATCGTCAATGGCATATCTTATAGCCTATGGTTTCTAGATACCAAGAGGTCTATTTAATAGAATAAAGAAGAGTTAGAGACGATGGGATGTTTTGCTTGATGTTCTAGAATAACACAAGGAAATCTATGGTGCAAGGAAGTTGAAGGAAGGCTGCGAGTAGTATAAATGGATACTTATGGGTCGCAAGTTAAAGTATGGTAGAGCAACAAGATGGTATGAAGATAGGAGTAGGAATAAGAAAGAGCGAGTGAGAAGGTGATGAGAATGGATAAGCCCTCTGGATTAAGTCCACAAAAATGAGAGAAAGCTGATGGGTTCTCTAAATTATGTAAAGCTCAGTATAGCAAAGGAGCCTATGACTAGTAGCATTTAGAAGAACTAGAATACTGCCCTGGTAGTAGAATGAGGGGGTGATTGTGATAGATAAAGGATAATATTTGGGCCTTCGATTGAGTAATGACTTGAAGGGGATTTCATGAATTGTAAGGGACTAAACTACCCATAGAAGGTGAGTCACATTGGGATGCTATAAAGTACGGTTATGGAAGTATAGTATCACCCCTAGGTGGATCAATCTAATTACTCCAGATGTCCCCGATGAGACATGGTCCCTAGTAATAATGTATTACATAAAAAGTTTCAAGTCTTCAAGTGGTGAATTGTAGATCGACATTGAGGTGCATTAACAATGGACCGATACAAGTTACAAAGTATGACATGAGATTAGGCCATCATTCTTAAGATGAACAGTAATAAGGAATCATTGAAGGACTTAGATTTATACATATTAGATAAGCAACAAGAGTAAGCTGGAATTGGATATCAGAACTCAGCAACGATAAATCGAAGTAAGAGTTATGGTATAATATGACCTACCTAGATACGGTAAAAAAAATCACGCAGTTAGATAACAGGTTCTATGAAACAAGATGTAGCAATAAACGTAATTTCAACAAAATACCGAGCAAGAACTTTAGTATACCTACAAATTCCCAGAGAGACATTTCATCAAGATCTATATATGTTTGCGAAGTGAGGCCTAGAGATTGGCTAGAAGCCATAGGAAAAAGGGGAGAATAATCGCACAGGCGAACTTATAAGGTCAAAGTCATACAGGCTGCATGATAGAAGGTATCAACAGGTACGAGATTGGAAAGATCCTGACCACAAGTCGCGGTATGCGGAAGAGGACTAAAGGGAGAAATGCCCTAACCTTTGGACTTATTCACAGAACAGTTGCCTAGATTACAAGAGGAGCACTAAAGTATTCGTAAGAGCTATGGGTTAGGAGAATAATAAGTGCATCAGTCAATTTTCGAGGACGAATGTTCCAAGGGGGGGGGGGGGGGAATGATGTTACATCCCGCATTTTCGTAGGTTTGAGTTTCGTCGTAAGTTAATCGAAGTAAGATCAGGAGTGGGATTATTTCGAGATTACAAGCATTATGCTACTTCAAACAAGTGATGAGCAAATTCGTGAAGGTGAGAGGGGAAGCAAGTCAAAGAAAATGAATTGCCGTCCAAGTTGTCGAGTTGGGATAAAATACGGGCCGAGCGATAATACCCGATATTTATGGACTAGTACCATACAAGGTACCATATGACCGTGATAATGTGATGTATAAAGTATATTAAAAATAAATAAAATTTTAAGTAATTTGAGATAATTCTTATATATGTGTGTAATTGATTAATTATCGGATAGCGGGACAATACCTAATTAATTATTAGTAGGATAAGATTTAATAAAAACCCTCCCCCACCCTGTGCGGCATCAAGCCACCACCCAACCCAAATGATTCATTTGTCATGTTGGGTAGGTGGCAATTTAAGGTGCTAACTAAATTACACCTCATACTAACATCTTCCAAGGCAAAATGACTACACCCTCATATTGGCTCAAAGAGGAGATTTTTTAAAGAGATATCAACCAAGTCCTTACAACCAGAAACTAACGAATTCCTACAAATTCAGCAATTCCCTCAAGAATTTGTACACATTAAGTAGCGTGTTTAAGGCATGTAGCAATGTAAAACATCCACAGTCCAACGTAAAATTTTGCGATTCTAAAGGAGTACGGTGCAACCTTTTCCAGAAACATCACACGGATTTTTCCCTACTCCAGGTATGTTAAGTCTAAGCCCTTCCTTCATTTTGGCATGACCTCGTAATTACACAAGTTTGATAACGAGGCATAAAGAAAAATTCATTTTCCGGAATTTATGTATATTTTGCTAGTCTCGCAAATTACATAGATTTTCCTAGTTTTGTAAGTTAAAATATTTTCCTTATCGGGACTTCATATTCAATTGAGTATTTTCTTATTCCATTGAAGAGAGCATAGAGTTTGTATATATAATGTTAAATTATTTTCATTACCATCGAGCTATAATCGATGGGCAGGCCCCTATCGAGCAACCTTTGATCAGATGGTAAGTTATATACCGAGCCTACTGTGGTCGAGCGCCTATGAGCGAGCCCAGTTGGTTGAGATACAGAGCCTAGTATGGCAGAGCGCCTATAAGTTATATATATATATACAAGCCTTATAGGACCGGACAACTATTTTACTTACTATATTGAGAGAGTTGAGTCAGTGTCAGCAGGTAAGCATATCTTCATATTATATTTGACTTCCATCTACTTGCAGTTATTTTATTATTAGTTCAGTTTCAGCTTTCAGTATATTGCCTTACATACTCGGTACATTATTTCGTACTGACGTCCCTTTTCTGGAGGCGCTGTATTTCATGCATGCAGGTTCAGACAGACAGACAGGTAGGCCTCCTCAGTAGGTGTTTGCCCGAGTTCAGCCTTATCGGTAAGCTCCTGGTCTTTCGGAGTTGCCGGGTCTAGCAGTTTGGTGTATATCTTATGCATATATATAGATAGGTTATGGGTAGGTCGGGACCCTATTCCGATCACAGTACATCTATCAGTAGAGGCTTGTAGATATATCCTGTCAGTTAGTGCAGTATGTTGGGCTTGTACGCCCTGTACGTATATTTTGTTGGCTCGTCAGTTGTAGTAATTATGCCGGCCTTGCCGGCCTAGCTTTATGTTGACATTTAGTCAGCATTACTCTCTATTCAGTTTTATATTTTCCATCGCACATTATCTTGCAATGTGGCCCATGGCCAAAGTATGACATTACATGTTCAGAGTCTCTTAGTCGCAAGTGGTATGCAAGGATAGGTGAGGCACTGGGTGCCGGTCTTGCCCCCCAGGTTTGGGGCGTGACAAAAGAATAAGAGGGCAAAGAATGCCTCCCCCGAGTCGTCTCCGAAATTCGTGGTGACGAGCCCTCGACCCGGGCCGACCATAGACACCGTGATGATTGATGATGATGGAGAAGCTAGTGATAAGGAAGCTTCTCTACATGGATAATGACGATCCTTATCAACTCAAACAGAATGTGCAAATGCGATTTGCAAACATAACCTCGCAATTGCAATGAGGGAGTTAGAAGAGCTATCTTCTCAATTGCAAAACCGGAATCACATTTGCAACCCTCGCAATTACGAAGATGGTATCACATTCGCGACTTTAGTGTCTCAAAAGGCACTTCGCATTTGCGACTATACAACAACAACAATAACAAACCCAGTGTAATCCCATAAATGCGGTCTAGGGGGGATATTGTGTTCTCGGACCTTACCCTTATCCTATAAAGGTGAGAGACTGTTTCTGATAGATCCCCGGCTCAATGAACAATGAAAATAAAGCAAAAAACAATAGTAACAACAATGTTATAGGGTAAGGGAAGCGATGCTACAACATATAATAGTAAAGAACTAGGAACAAGAAAATACAATAATAGTACTAGTACTATTCATAAGCCTAGGAGAAACACACGACTACCTGTCCACCTTCAACGCTAATCCTCGACCTCCACACCTTCCTATCGTGGGTCATGTCCTCATCAAGCTGAAGTAATGACATGTTCTGTCTAATCACCTCTCCACAATACTTCTTTAGCCTACGCCTACCCTTCCTCAAACCCGCCATGGTCAAGCTCTCACGCCTTCTGACCGGGTCATCTATGTCTCTCCTCTCATATGCCCGAACTATCTTAGCCTCGATTCCCGCAACTTGCCTTCCATAGAGGCCCCTCCCACCTTGTCCCTAATATTCTATTCCTTATTTTGTATATCCTGGTATATCCATACATCCATCTCAATATCCTCATTTCAGCTACTTTCATCCTCTGGACATGGGACTTTTCGACGTGGCAACACTTAGACCCATACAACATAGTCGGTCTAACCACCACTCTGTAGAACTTGCCCTTAAGTCTAGGCGGCACATTCTTATCGCACAAAAGCCACAAAGCGAGCCTCTGTTTCATCCATCCCGCTCCAATACAATGAGTAACATCCTTATCAATTTCCCTATTATCTTGGATTATAAACCTAAGATCTCACGACTCAATTCCCACTATAGGCCATAATGGCGCCCAACGTCACCGCTAGGCAAGCTAGCGGTGAACTATCCATGTAATTGTTCATTTTTAATATTTTAAAAGGCATTGATTTTATTTAATAATATAACAATTAATAGTTGATTGTAGTAATGTAAAGCATGAAATAAACGAAAGAGTGAACTGATGACCTTAATAATCATTTCATAAAATATCTACTAGAATCTCCCAAAACTCGATTTTACAAGTGCATGAGCAAAGTAGTAGAATATACAAAACCTCTTATACTACTATCTGGAGTAAGATAAATAGAAAAATAAATACAACAAGACGAGACATCGAGCACTGGAGAACGGGAACATAGAGCAGCTCACCACTAAGTCTTCGAGTAGCGGGGGTACACGCCGGTATGGCCACCAGATGCACCTGCCTCAAATCCTGCACGATTAGTGCAAAAGTGTAGTGTGAGTACATAAATAACATGTACCCAGTAAGTATCTAGTCTAACCTCGAAGGGCTAGTGACGAGGGGTCGACATCGACACTTACTAAGGGTCAATAAATAAAGTGTAGGAATCATAAATAGGCATGGAATACATCAGTAATAACGAAATAATGAACAATAAGTATGTAGTTCTTAACTAAATGATAATTAAAACTCTCCAACTAACACCTTCTAATTTCAACATTTAAGAGCCATCAAGTAATTGTAGTTTATCAAGTCATGGAAGAAATATCAAGTATAATCGAACTCCGAGCAATATCACGCAATTTGTGTCGCGGTCGTACGGCCCGATCTAGAATAGTATGTACACTGTCGAGGGTCGACCGACGCAAACCATAGATGCATCTATTATACTGCCAAGGCGTTTGGCCCGATCCACAGGAAGAGAGAATACTTTATGAACTTCGATTGATGGCTACTACAAGAATAATACACAAGGAGGCATAATTTTCCCTAACGGTCAAGTAACCCACCAAAACTCAATGTAATGAAGTTCAATTTTTGCAAATCCTTTATCCAATATCAAATATAATTTAAGTAATTAAACTAACAAGTTGAGTACAAATAATACAAGTAATACATGGTAGAATCCTAAAACTACTCGGACATAAGCATGATTCTTAGCTACATGCGGACTCTAGTCACATCGTGCGCACGTAGCACCCACAATTATTAGCAAACAATCATTTATAGCACCTATGAGAAAAATTCCCTCTTACAAGGTTAGGAAAGAGACTTACCTTGTTTTCAAGTTCTCTTCCCGGTCCACAATTCACATTAAAGCCTCAAATCGGTGCCACGTAATCTGAAACTATCCAGATATTGTATAAATTAATCAATATACGCTCAACAGTTTATAATTTAACTATTAGAGTAATTTCTCAACCCAAATTGGAAGATTCCTAAAATTTACCCCCCGGCACCCGTGCCTGGATTTCGAAAATTAACAAAAGTTAGCCATAACCTCACGAGACCAAATATATAATTTCTATTCAATTTCATAATCATTTTCGTGGTCTAATCTCATTTTTATCAAAAGCTAAGTTTTTCAACTAAATCCTAAAATTTTCACAATTTACATGTTAAAATTTATCCATAATTTATGTATTTAACTCACATTTTGTGGAAATCACTTACCTTCAATAGCTAGGTGAAAACCCCTCTCCAAGAAGCTCTAAAACTGTCCAACAAATGAGAGAAATGAACAAAATAGCCAAAATCCCGACTTTAAATCAAACATTGCCCAGACCTGTTGTTACACCCCATGTTTTTGTACGTGGAAGTACGCCATAAGTAAATTGATATAAAATCGAAAATGAGATGTTACGTCCGTCATTTTTGTACGTTGATGTTTCGTCGTAAGTTAATCGACGTAAGCTCGAGAATGAGATTATTTTGGAATTATAAGAATTATGCTATTTCAAACAAGGGATAAGTAAATTCATGAAGGTGAGAAGGCAAGCAAATCGAAGAAAACGAGTTTCATCGAAGTTTGTCAATTTGAGATAAAATACGGTTCGAGCTATAATACCTGGTATTTATGGACTAGTACCATACAAGGTACTACATGGCCATGATAGTGAGGTGTATAAGGTGTGTTAAAAGTGAATAGTATTTTAAGTAAATTGAGATAATTCTTAATTATGTGGGTAATTGGTTAATTATTGGATTAGTGAGAAATTTAATAAGTTAATGATGGAAATTAGGGAATTATTGGATAAACTTGGAAAACTAAACGTGGCAGCAACTCAAGCCATGTTCGATGACTCTTACTTACATTATTAGATGGCAATTTAAGAGATGTGGGTGGCTAAGGTAAGAATTATTAAGTGGGGCCTACACCAATATAAAAAGTGACATTTCTAAAGCCATTCATTCATTTCTTGGGAAGTCTCATACGGATCATCTATCAAATGCTTCAAAAAAGATCATATATTCCACTGGTAACGTGAATCACCTCAACAAGAAGTCATACGAGACTTCTCGGCGTAGTAGCGACGGGATTTTGTGATTCTAAGGGAGCACGCTGTAATTTTTCGCAAAAATCTCATATGGATTTTTCCCTACTCCGATCTCACCGTTACGTGATTTGTTGCAATTGGCGTATATTAGAGGGATTGTCAAGAGAATCAGCTCAGGTATGTTAAGACTATCCCTTCTTTCTTTTGGCATGATCCATACGATGCAAACGAAACGTGCAAATGCACAACTTCCATAAATGACTTTATTCATAAAAATATTAGAGATGCTTATGTTCTTGATTCCCCATGTGTCATATTATTCTATCATCTGTTCATGGGTCTTAGAAAATACGTAAGTTGATAATATTTACTTTAAGGTATTATTTAAAGGCAAAATGATCTTATGACACTCCGAAAGATTTTATTGACGTACTTCTCATGCATTGCATTCATGTACATTGACCCATGACCAGACGGCGTTATATACGTGTATATATGTATATATATGTATATGGATATGGGAAAAGGTTACGACGTTATATACGCACCACCACCTGATCAGCTGGTATACGTTGATGATTTGCTCATAGAGGCCGAGATGATATGATGGGATGCCCTCAGAGGCTTGATGATGTTATGAACGGATATACCCAATCATGGTATGACATTTATACGCATACGCATGACATTATAATATTAAATGATTCACAGAGTTATTCAGATATATATGTTGAGTCTTTTACTCCATGTTTCTCTCATGTCTACTAGTTATTGATTTTCATTCCTTGCATACTCGGTACATTATTTGTATTGATGTCCCTTTTTCCTGGGGACGATGCGTTTCATGCCCGCAGGTCCTGATAGATAGGTTGAGAGTCCTCCAAGTAGGCTATCAGCTCAGCAGAAGGTGTTGTTGCGCTCTATTTGCTCCGGAGTTGCTTCTTTGGTCAGTATGATTAGTACATGTATTGATTGGTATGGCGGGACCATGTCCCGACCTTTATGATATTACGTATTCTTAGAGGCTTGTAGACAGATGTCATGTATACGGATATTTGTATGGCCTTGTTGGTCTATGTTTCGAGTATATAAAGAATCATGCCGGCCTTATAGGCCCGTACTTCATATGTATAAGTTTATATTCCCTTATGCTTTACTCCGGTTCATTTACCTATGATAGAACGATATGAAAGATATGTTATGTTAGTACTCGGTTGAGTAAGGTACTGGGTGCCCGTCGCGGCCCATCGGTTTGGATCGTCACACCTGCCTTCTTCACGATCGTGAACAAGCCCTCGCGAGCATGAAGCCAAAGTTGCCCAAGTCCCTAAAACCTCTTACGCGATCGCAAAAAAACCTCCGCGAACACGAAGCACATGCCCTGCTAACCTACGCGAACACGACCAGCCCTTTGCGAACGCGAATGGCATTTCACCATAAAGCTAAGTTCTTTAACCAAATTCAAAAAGCCAACCCAAAAAGTCAACCCTCGGCCCACACCTCGAAACTCGAAAAAATTCACAAAATTCGAACATCCATTCAATAACGAGTCCAACCATAATAAAATCATCTATTTCCGACCACAAATCGACCCTCAAACCCCCAAATCTTACTATCCAATCCCTAGTCGAAATTTCCCCCAAATTTCACCTTAGAAAACATAATCTAGGTGTATAAATCAATATGTATGCCATATTATTGGACAAAAGTGATCAAAAAATGACTTACCTCTTGATTCGTAGTGAAATCCTTCTCAAAATTTGTCCCTAGACGACCCAAGCCCAAATGTGAAATAATAATCTAACCCTCGTCTTTGAAATTAAATAGTCTGCCCATGTGTTCCTCTTCGCGATCGCGAAGAATAAAGCTTACCACCCTCAAGAAATGGTTTACGCGAACGCGGATCCCAGCCGCGAACGCGATGAACAACAACTCAGACCTACGCGATAGCGGACTCTCACACGCGTTCGGGAAGAACAAACGCGTGAACTTCCTAGACCTCCGCTTCCTTCTTTGCGGACGCGCCCCATCACCCGCATTCGCGATGCACAACTAACCAAAGCTCCATGATCACGTAAACAAGCTCGCGAACATGTTGAACAAAAATCTCCTTCTAGAAATAAACCTACACGATCACGACCCCCTTCATGCGATCGCGTAAGAAGAAACCAAATACCAGTAGTTCAACAACTTTATAAGGTATAACTCAATCCGCAATCAATACGTATCTCACCCGAGGCCCATAGACCCCATCCAAACATACTAACACATCCTTAAACATCATACGAACTTAGTCAAAGCATCAAATCACATCGAACAACATCAAAAACACGAACCGCACCCCAATTCAAGCCTAATGAACTATTGAACTTCCAACTTCTAATACCAATTCCGAAACACACCAAATCAACTCTGATTGACCTTAAATTTTGCACACAAGTCATAAATGATACAATAGACCGATTTCAACTTCCAGAACAAAAACCCGAGCCCGGTACCAACAAAGTCAACTCTCGGTAAAACTTATTAACTTTCTAACTTTTGCCAATTCAAGCCAAAACGACCTACGGACCTCCAAACCAAAATCCGGATATACTTTTAAGTCCAAAATCATCATACGGAGCTATCGGAACCATTAAAACTCCATTCCAGAGTCGTTTACACATAAGTCAACATCCGGTCAACTCTTTCAACTTAGGCTTCCAGCTTTGGGACTAAGTGTCCCAACTCACTCCAATACATCCCCGGAACCAAACAAACTACCCCGACAAGTCACATAACAAAAAAAGAGCATAGAATAAGCAATAAATGGGGAAACGGGGCTATAATACTCAAATGACTGGCTGGGTCGTTACATTCTTGCCCTCTTAAACAAACGTTCGTCCTCGAACGGGTCTAGAATCATACCTGGAGTCTCAAATAGGTGTGGATAGCTACTCTACATCTCCTTCTCGGTCTTCCAAGTAGCTCATCGACTAGCCGACCTCTCCACTGTATTTCCATTGAAGCTATATTCTTTGATCTCAAATTTTGAACTTGCCGATCCAAAATGGCTACCGGCTCCACATCATGAGTCAAATCTCCATCTAAATGAACCATGTTGAAGTCCAAAACATGAGACGGATCACCAAAATACTTTCGAAGTACGAAAACATTAAACACTGGGTGAACACTCGATAGACCAGGTGGGAATGCAAGCTTGTAGGCCACCTCTCCAATCCTCTCAAGCACCTCAAAAGGGCTAATATACCGAGGGTTCAACTTGCCCTTCTTCCCGAACCTCATAACACTCTTCATGGGAGAAATATTGAGCAATACCTTCTCTCCCACCCTGTATGCAACATTACAAACCTTCCGCTTGGCGTAACTCTTCTGTCTAGACTGTGTTGTGGGAAGTCGATCTTGAATCAACTTGACCTTTTCCAAGGCATCCTGAACTAGATCCATGCCAAACAACCTAGCCTCCTCCGGCACAAATCACCAAACTGGAAATCGACACCGCCTCCCACATAAGGCCTCATACGGAGCCATCTAAATACTGGATTGGTAGATATTGTTGTAGACAAACTCGGCAAGTGTTAGAAACTAATCCCATGAACCCCTAACATCCATGACACAAGCGCGTAGCATATCCTCAAATATCTGTATGGTGCGCTCGGACTGTTTGTCCGTCTAAGGGTGGAATGTTGTACTCAATTCAACCCGTGTGCCTAGCTCTCACTGCACTTCTCTCCAAAATTGCAATGTGAACTGCGTGCCCCGATCTAAAATAATGGACACAGACACATCGTGAAGGAGAACAATATCGCGGATATATATCTCAGCCAATCGCTCCCAAGAATAAGTAGTCCCAACTGGAATGAAATGCGCAAACTTAGACAGCAGGTCCACAATCACCCAAATAGCATCAAATTTCTTCAAAGTCCGTGGGAGCCCAACTACTGTCACGCCCCAGTTTTGGGGAGCACGACTGGCGCTCAACTGAGATATCCCAGTCTAGTAAGCCTACTTGATGCCTTCTACCCAACCTTACCCATGAATAAAGTGAAGATGTATACCATTCGTGATACAATGAGAGGATTTCATGAACAACACCAATTTCATTACCATGAGTTACTTCATTTACAATTAACAAAAATACATTACTCATTCATAGTTTAGAAGTGAAAACATGTGATACATATACAACATTTCTAGTTTGACTTTCCAAGACCAAGATACAACCCACTCTATGTCTAAGGAGCCTCTAATAGATATAAAAGAGTAATATGATGGTGCCGGCAACAAGGCATCAGTTATACCTCACAGCACTGTACATAAGGAACAAAAGATACAAGACCCCGATATGAAGTTGGGCTCACCAGGTTAGTTAGGAAGAGGGTGTACTGCTATCACGGATCGATGCCGCCTGCTGCGGAACCACCTGCATCCATTAAAGATGCAGCGCCCCCGGTAAAAGGGACGTTAATACATATGGAATAGTACTAGTATGCAAGACTAAACACCCTCTGAATGAATCAAGTAATAGTACAAGGAGAAAGAAACATGGAATCAATGAGAGCCTCAAATAATATCAAAGCATCAAGTTAACAGAAAGATAATTTTTCAAGTAAATATCAATATTATTTTTATTTTTATTATTTTGGGAGATCTCTTGTACTGATACACCACTGTGATTTTAGCACGGAGTCCATTCTCGGCCCGATCGGCTAAGCCATCTCAACCAAGGCATCCAATCACAACACCATGATGCCGCGTGTGTCGACATCACCTTCCACTAGCAATCATCTCATCCCAATTAAGGGCAATAATCTCAATACATCAATCTCATCCCAATTAAGGGGAATAATCTCAACACATCGGTACGGGGATTTACCCCTCAATCACTCCTACACCGGCACGTGTAGTTTCGGGTTTAGGTTATTTCAACCTACCCTTCCTCGGTGACTAAACGATGCTCCCAAATCACTTATTATATAAAGGAGTTAAAACTCATTTCATAATCTTCACACATCCTTTCATTTAATTGGCACTATGGGCCACAAGTGAAAATTTTCATTCTTGGCACGGCTGCCGCATTTTATACCTCATATTCACTTCTTTCACTTTCAAGCATCATCATAGATTATAAACAATAACAGTATCTGTAATCAAGACTTTAAATATGTATATGAGCAATATGAGTCTTAAACACATTAAATCTTCCTTCCAAGAATAAGGCATAATAAATCTTGCATTTGAAACATGAATTGAAGTCATAGCATTTTGATACATAAACCATACCTGAATATATTAGAGAGCATAATGTGATAGGAGCAATTGAAACATATTTTGAGCATATAATTTTTGACACAATGCTTATTTGGTATAACTGAATATATTAGAAATGACTCGGAATGGGAATTAGGAACTTGGGCCAATCATACTTGAATCTTACGAGAATATCATGAGATTCGACTCTATAAGAGAAGTTTATTCAACATACCTCGCTTGAGCTTTACTTAGGTTACTACAATATCCAAATACTCCTAGAAATTTCAATCTATAGGAAGATGATAAGAATTGAATCATAATTAGAAGGATTCTCATGATATGAGTCTCTTAGGAACTTCGTCAAACACCAATTATGCAAAATCGAATACAAGGTTCTACAATGGTAATCTCTTCCTCCCTCAACCAATTTCATCAAGAATCTACCCGAAATAGTTCAACAACCCCACATACTACCTCTTATTGGCACATGCATGGCCTATCTCCAATTCCACAACTTACTTAAACTCATAACAACGACATGAAAGTTTTAGGACATAGTCTTACCCGGATAGTTGATGGTCTAGTGGGTGGCTTCCATTGAATCTTCAAAATTGGAGAAGAATTGATGAGCCAAGGGGTTGGAGCTTCTTCCTCTCTCTCTAAGATACTCTCACATTTCCAAAACAACAAATTTTTGCCTTCAAAATGAGCCCTAATGGCTTTTAATCAAAATGGGGTCGGGCTATAAAAACATATAATGGACCCTCCGAATTCAACTTTGCGGTCGAAAATGCACCGGAGAACAGGTATGTGGTCAGCATAAGGGACCGCGAAATCATCCTCCAAAACTAGGCGGGTCGGGTCGGGTCTGCAGTAGGTCTGTGGTCCGCAGACCAGTTATGCGGTCGCATAACGCACCGTGAATCCCTTCTGGATCTTTCTTATGCTGGATCTGCGACGGAAGTGTGGCCCGCAAAATGGTTGTGCGGTCGCATAATTGACTGCAAAACGACCTCCAAAAAATAGTTTTTTCTTCTGCTCCACACTGCGGTGGATTTGCTATCGACAGAGTAGTTCTGCGGTCGCATAATAGACCGCAGAAGTGCCATGTTCTGCAAAGAATTTCCTTCTAACACCCCAGCACATTGCACAACCAAAGCTCTCCGCGAAGATTATTTACAACCCTCAAACACGTTAGCCTACCTCGGCACCACGAAACCCCGGGTTCTAGGTAAAATTTTTACGGGGCCTTACATCCTCCCCCGCTTAGGATCATTCTTCCTCGAATAAGGAGTAGAGATCGCCTAGAACACCCAATATAATTCATCTCTTCTTTCACATATCTCAAACCCCCAAATTTTTCTAAAATTTTGGTAGAGTTTCCCCAGTAATTGAGCCTATCCACCTATCAGAGAATCCCATAAACTAATCCTAACAACATATTTATAATATGACGACGTAACATGGTATGAAAACAACACCAACTGTGACCTCATAAGCGTTATATTACAAAAAAAAGGGCATCCTTAACAGAAACTGTACAAGTGGAACGTATTTTATAGAAGGTAAGCTCTTACCATTTTCATAAGACACAACTACTTAGTTATTCAAACAAATGAGGGTACTTCTTCTTCATCTCTTCCTCGGCCTCGGAAATGGCTTCTTCAACCTGTTGGTTTCACCATAGCACTTTCACAGAGGCAATCTCTTTATTCCTCAACTTTCGGACTTGCCTATCAAGAATTGCAATCAGAATCTCCTCATAAGTCTATTCTTTATTAACCTCAATAGCCTCACCGGAATAATGAGTGTCAGGTCTCCAACTACCTTCTTCAACATATGTGTCACACCTCCTTTTTTACACACCCGCCCGAGGGGGTGTAAAGGGAGTTTTTCCAATTAAAGTGACATTATTCGAAATGGGATTATTTAATTAATCAGAGTCGCCACTTGGAATAAATTATGGTGTCCCAAGTCACAAGTTTATTTTAAATCCCAAATCGAGGAAGTTTTATTTTTAAAGAGTCTGCAAACTAGAAATTCTAGGTAAGGAATTCTGTTAATCCGGGAGAAGGTGTTAGGCATTCCCGGGTTAACAGAATTCCTTACCTAGAATTTCTGATTCGCAGACTCTTTAAAATTAAAACTTTCTCGATTTGGGATTTAAAATAAAACGGTGACTTGGGACACCATAATTTATTCCAAGTGGAGACTCTGATTAATTAAATAATCTCATTTCGAATAATGTCACTTTAATTGAAAAAACTCCCTTTATACCCCCCGGACGGGTGTGTAAAAAAGGAGGTGTGACAGCTCTGGCGACTCTGCTGGGGATATGGCCCCGAACTTCTGGTTCAGGGTTTAAGAATTCGAGCTTGTTAACGTGATTTTTATTTGGCTTTATTGTTGATATTACTGTATTTTATGGACTTAGTGTGCTAATTGTCATTTACCGCTTTGATATTACTTTAACTGTATTTAAATGTCTTCTTGCGCCTCCCTTCTGAGTCTTCCAAAAAACGGCGCTCACGTTCGCGTGGCCCACTTTTCTGTTAGAGTTATACCAAAATAAGACAGGGCTGGGCAAGAAACAAGGCCGGGCAGACTATTGTGCTCCCGGTACGTTGCCCCCTCCTCAACCCCAGTTGTCCGCTCGAGTAACCCAAGTCTAGAACACATACCCCAGGTTTTAAACCTAGAATAATGCTACCTCATGCCGGATCCCTATTAGGAACGATTATTTGCATCACGTGCATTTGACCTTGGGGACTCAACACAGGGGTTGGGTCCATCTAGGACAGGTTTACCCAAAATAAAGACCATCTTGATGCATCCTACGTGCTATGTGAATATTTATTTGTTTCGGCTTGCATGTTGACCGGCTAGGAAAAGGAAATAAAGAGAAAAACCAAGAGTGAGATAAGATAGAGAATCTACCCGGTTCTAAAAAAATCCGGTATTTGAAAATGTCTTGAAACTCTGCCAAAATGTTTGAAAAAAAAAAGAAGAGGAAAGTGAATTTCAGAAAAAAAAAGTGAGTCAAACATCATTTTTTTTAAAATTGTGTCAAAACTTCCCGAACTACGCAAATCTGATTCTCACCGGATGTGGGATACGTAGGCAACCCACATAAGGTTCGGCCTCATTTGGATAATCAAGTAAAATGTAGTTTAGGACCTTGGTCAAAATAAGCCGACCCAGCTTCGGTTGTTTTTTTAAGTCATTCTTACCGGAATAGCCTTAGATATTGCTTTATTTGTCGAAGAGCTATTTTTGGAAGAACGGGCAAGTTTGTCTGTAAGATCGTCCTCCCCCCCCCCCCCCAGCCTCAAAAACTTGTTCGAAATTATGAAGGGCCCACGTTTACAAAATGACTATTTTTTATTAAGTAGCATAAAAGGATTTTCGCCCATTGATTTTCTTGTTTTACAAAAAAGAGTCCACCAGGTTCAAACCTAACCCCGACCCTCCACAAGTACAAATGAATACTGTACCGAACCCGTCATAGATGAATGTTGTCCAGAACCCGTCATAGTTAGTCATAAAGCAGGCTCAGCTGCAACTGCGCATGTGGTGGAATGATTTGGATGAAGACGGCAAGTATTGGGTAAAAAAGCAATTAGGTTCCATCATAGACATCATGAGCGTTGAACCCCAAGAAGATTTGATCAAAGCCTTGGTAACATTTTGGGACCCTGTCCATAATGTGTTCCGCTTCTCGGATTTTGAGCTCTCCCCCACTCTGGAAGAAATGGCTGGGTATATTGATTTTGGCCAAGAGTTAAGAAAGCAACAACTCATATTCCCAAGGGCTCCCTCTGTGCACAAGTTCTTCGATCTTCTGAACATTAGTAAACAAATGAAGAAGGCCCACGTGAGCAAAGGATGTTGTTCTTTCTACTTCTTGTACTTCAGGTTCGGGCACTCAGCCGGGTTTGAAACACATGAAAAGGGGTTGAATAACAAGCAAGACAAGAGCACATGGAAAATTCATCGTCGGTTTGCCTTCATCGTGGAATTTTTAGGAATCATGGTCTTTCCAAATGCGGAGGGCACAATAGACACTCGTATGGCAAAAATCGCACAGATCCTCGTTACCAAAAAAGATCACACACTTGTCCCGTTAGTGCTGGCAAACATTTACCGGGCATTAACTTTGTGCAAATCTGGGGCTCAATTTTTCGAGGGTTGCAATATTCTTCTTCAAATGTGGATGGTCGAACACCTTCGCCGTCATCCTAAGTTCATGAGATATGCTTCGAACGGGAACAATTTCATCAAGAATTATGAGGAAAGGGTGGAAGACTACAAACTGCCAGAAGGATTTGAAGCTTGGGTCTCCCATTTAAGAAATCTGAGAGCAAATCAAATTGAATGGACCATAGGATGGCTTCCGGTAACAGAAGTCATATACATGACAGCTTCAAAAGGCTATTTGATGATGATGGGATTGAGGAGTATCCAACCAATTGCACCAGAAAGAGTTCTGAGACAACTGGGAAGATATCAGGTGATACCCGAAGATACAAATTTAAGTACCCAAGTCATTGAACTACACCCAGAAGCAACGCTACCCGAGGCTTTAGTTCAACGGGATTGGAATGGTTGTCGGTATCTAAAAAGTGACACCCAGGTACCACACCTAGCTAGGGGCGAAGTTGATCCCAATTATGCTGTGTGGTTTGAAAGAAGGTTTTATGTGAACAATGAGCCAGAGCCCGAGCCCGAGAGGCCTGCCAAAAGACCTAATGCTCAAGCTTTTGATGACAAAATCCGGGAAAGGTTGGCCTGGGGAGAAAGGAAAAGAAATATCAAGCCAGCATTCACGCTTTGTAAGAAGAGTTGAGAAATGTCACCTTCAATAATGATATACAGGCACGAGAGGCCGAGGGTGAAAGAAAAAGGCTGGTCCAAGATGAAGCTCTCAGAGCCCAGGTTCGACAACTGAGAATAGCAGCCGAGGACCCGGGCAGAAGCAGAAAAGATGAAAGGCTCATCTACAACCTTACACAAAAGGACGTGACTGTGAAGATGATTTGCAAAAAAATTGAGTCTGAGCTAGCAAAAGTACGAACAAAGTTGGCCAAAAATGCAGAAGAACGGGCAGCTTTCGTTTGACAGATGAAAGATAGATATGAAAAAGGGGTCGTAGGTTGGGAAAAGGAGCTTAACAGCCTCGAGGGAAAAATGGCTAAACAAGCCAAGAGCTTTAAGGCCGAGAGAGAAAAATGCTACGCTCTAATGACACAGCTAGAGGGAGACATACAGCATTTGCAAGAACAGAATCATACAGCCACCCGGGTCTTGGAGGCTAGGTCTCAGCAGATTGGGCGATTGTTGCAAGAAAAAGGCATCATCAAGGAAAGGGTTAGAAGAATAGCCGACTACATTGTGATGAAATGCAATCAGTGCGAGGACATGAGTAGCTCTATGTTTTTTGCCACAGTGATGATCTTTGTCCGCCAGATAATGGATGATCTCTATCGCCTCCAGGACGACATGGCACAGAGGCCCGCAACAAGACCAGCTGGTGTTCCTAGGGCAGATTTGGAGGCACTGATGTACTCTTGATTGTTTTCTCTTTTTCGAGTCTGTATTTTCATTTTAAAGTATGTTTCGAGTCTGTTTGTAGTTTTAAATTCCTAGAAAAAGTATGTTTCGAGTCTTTTGTAACTCAGTAAAGTAGAAGTTTTATTAATGAAAATTTGGAAAACCCCGAAAATTGTTTCTTTATTTTTGCATTTATTCCTTGAACTATGTGATGATCTGATTCACGCGGCGTCGTGATACGTAGGCAATCCTAATCGGATCCGGTCATGATTTCTAAATAATTCAAATAAAAAAGAAAGAAAACGAGAAAAAAGAGAGAAAAAACAAGAAGAGAGAGAAAACAAGAGTAAGGGGAAGAAATGATGAAACAAGCGCCCAAGGAAAGGAAAATTGGGGAGATAAACGAAAGCCGGCGATGAAACACGCAACCCCATTGCAAAGTATAAGAAACAACATTTAACTGCATAGGTGCATCACACCCAATGTGCGATTCCTATGTGTAATTGCTCTGCACTAAACCGGTTTGTTGTGTTGACACAAGTAGGTTTCTATATTAAGGTGGGTTGGTTTTGTGGTTTAATCTGGCTTCACATCCCTCTTCACAAGATCAAAGGGAGCATGAAATGTCAACTGAGGGTACATCTACCAACAGTTCCTATACCTGAGGATAGCCCAATTTCTCGGCCATTCCCAACTCAGGAGTCGGCCGCTGGCTGAGGAAAACATGGGTTTCTACGTTCTCCGCATGTTAAGAAATGTGGGAGCTCTAGTCAATGGTAGAGCCGCCGAGTACGATACCCTGTTTCCCTGAGTCTACTTCCTGGGAAAAGTGACTTCTCCAACGTCCCAATAAGTTACCCGAAGATACCCCCTTGATATCCTACCTTTCAGCCCATTTTTGCTGGAACACCTTCTGGTAGGTTCCGCCCGTAGGTAGTTAGTTCAGGTGCGGCCTCCAACATATTCACTGCGCCACCTTCTTCGGCTACGGCGCAACCCGCTTTACCCAGGCCGAGCTTTGATCCATCATCTTTCAACTTCCAAGTACCATCTTTTCCACCAGAACCTACCCAGTTCACCACCAATTCTTACCTTCAACAACCCGGGTACGAGTTTAACGCGGGACAGGTGAAAACCATAAAGAACCCCGAGCAAGAGGAGATTACGCGAAAAATGAGGAGCATGGAGCAAAGCCTTAAAAAT
>NW_017675293.1:0-2598 GCF_001879085.1 Nicotiana attenuata
TTTTTTCGTTAAACCTACGGGTTCTTTTCCAAGGGGTTTTTATTGTAACCGGGCTTAGGAAAGGTTTTTTTTTTGGGAATAGGAGCCATTGTGTTTTGTTTTGAAATCAAGCAATATCTCTTGACTTTGTTATGCCTTGAGAATAGTGAGTACTTTGGCTGTGACGCTTAGGCTCAGTTTTTGACTCTTGTATAAGTACCTTAAATTGTATGATCTTAAATTTGCTTAACTGCTCTGACTAGGGTGTCTTGATGAATCCAATCCTGAGTGAGTTATGTGCCATGTGTGTGTAAGGTTTTGTGATATTCTGTGCAGTGCATTTGATGCCTAGAACTTGCCCCGTGTGTTTGCAAAGCGAAATAGTAGTGTTGTTCAATCTTGGAAGTGATATAGGCATTTTCTTGTTGAGCCAGATATGTATATTTTACCTGCCTAATTATTATGTATCGTAGTTAACCCCTTTGAGCCTGTAATCCTGTTTCTTTGGCAACCACATTACAAGCCTTACCCATTTATTCGAATTAACCATCTATTTGAACCATTGAAACCTCTCATGAGCACTTGAATTGTTTATGAACTTTATAAAAGTTAAAGTGTGGGGTGGTTGGTTTGGCTTTTGAGTGGAACTAATGAAATAAGGAGAAAGGTGCACTGTTTTGAAAAAGGAAGAGCCACTTGAATTGAAAAAAAAATATAGTTGGATTGTTGAAAAAAAAATCTTGATAAGTGGTGGCTCTTGACGTAAGTGTGCTTAAAGAAGTATGGGGTAATATAAATTGATGTGAAGGTGGAGTTTTGGTTTGACATAAGTATGGGGTTTAAATGTTAAAATGTATGTATTAAAGTGCTTAGGGATGTGTAGTTACTCTTATATCTAAATGAATCCTACCCGTCCCGTAGCCTACATTACAACCAAATAAAGTCCTAATTGATCCAAGATTGAATGAGCTCGATTAGTGGAGTAGTACACTACGGGAAAGCTTATGGTGCATCTTTTTGTGGCATATGAATGTTATTTCTGAGAGTGAGTGAATTCTTTCTATCTTGAGTTCCTAAGTGTTCTTAAATTTTATTGTGTGGAACTACTCTCTTTTGTTGTGTAAGGGCACTTGATTCATGAAGGAAAGGTAATGCTAGTCACCTCTATATTAGAGTAAGTGGGTGATTTGTGAATAACGTGTGATACTTGTGAGTCAAATCTTGAGGTGAAAATGTTACGCTTTTGTGCTTAGTCTATTTTAAATACTCTTGGTGTGATGAGTTAGGAGAATTGTTTAAAAAGGTCGTGTCTATAAAAAAGTGTAGTTTGATTGCTCGAGGACGAGCAACGGTTTAAGTGTGGGGTGTTGATGATAGGCTATAATTTCATATTTTAGTCGCTTATTACACTCGAATTTACTGCACTTTAATTGAGTTTGCGCTTTAATCGCTAGTGTTTTGCACTAATTGTGTGTTTTATGCCTTGTAGGTGTGATTCCGAGCTATATAGATGTTATGGAATGAATTTAAGTGATTTGAAGCTTTGAAGTCTGAGTAAAAGCTCAAGGAATTAAGCCGGGATCGTGTTCGGAGGTCAAATTTGATAATTAAGTACGAACGAAGACTTGAGGAGGCATATTGCGCACTGTCTAGTAAAATAGACATAACGCTTTGCTCAGAACTCCATTTGGGCTCCACAATATATGATTGGAAAGCTAACTCAAAGGGCTACAACTTTCATGTTTTACGTTTTTCCAAATTCCAAACGGAACAGGGTGAAAAACTGTGGTTTTTCCGCGACCGCGGCAGAGTGTACTCGCGGACAACTGAAGAATCAGAGGGCATGTTTGGCCGCGGTTCCACCGCGACCGCGGCAAAACCGCGGCAGGAAGCGAAAATTTCAGGGACTAAAGTGCAAAACATGGGATTTTAAGTCCTAAACCCTATATTAAACAAAAGAGGCCGGCCAAGAACAAAGAGGGGACATATTTTGGACAAAAATTAGACCTAAGGAGGCGAAGAGACACTACTTTAGGGTTAGACAACACCCTTGGAGGCAAGAACACATTGGGAGCAAGGCGGAGAATTCTTCTACGAGTTTTTTCCTTCCTCTTCCTATTTTTCATTGTTGGTTATGACTTTTAGTATTGTAGTTTTACATACTATTATGAATAGCTAATTTGTTATCTAGAGTTTTGATAGAACCTTTTGTAGGATAAATTCTTGTTATGTTTTTATATAATTGAGCCATAGCTTTTCTCTATTTGTTCAACTACGTTTATATTGTGGTTGGTTGAAGAGCTCTCAATTAGATGTGCCTATTTAGTATGCATAACTCGGGAGAGAGTTGCATATTTAGGTAATGTTGAACAACACCACTCCCAAAGTATATGAGGGATCAATAACCGAGGGTTTAAAGGCGGGATTAGGGATAACGAAGCCTTGGGTGCGATCTGAAGTGAGCTGTATTAAAAGCCAGCTAGCGTAGCTCGGGAGAGTGCGTCTAGTAAATTGTCGTAATTACTCGGGAGAGATTTACGGTAATAAGAGTGCTCATGATCGGTAGAGAATACTTAGGCGAAATTATAGAAGACATAGCGGGAAGGATTCCGACAATTG
>NW_017675293.1:3821-12474 GCF_001879085.1 Nicotiana attenuata
AGGAGGATTGAGGGTATGCTCGCCAGGGAGCGAGGGGCTTAAGGAGAGGGAGGCCCAATTGGAACGTAGGGGGGCGGAACTGGAGGAGACGGATGGGGAGCTAGTGAGGGACGTTGCTCGTAATAGTGAGCTGGAGGCTCTCCTCAGGGCGAAGGATGATGAACTCGAATTGAATCGAGGGGTGGCTCCGGAGAATACCGACTTGCAGCAGAGGGTAGCTAGTCTGACCGCCGAGCTTGGTGTTAGAATGGCGGAAATCAACAGACTTAAGGGCGAGCTGAGTGCTAATGCCAACTAATTGACCGCGTTGCAGAGGCAAGTCGCCCTTCCGAGGTCTGAAGAAGCGGAATTCCATTCTCGGCCCTCCTCGTCTCGTCCCCCATCTGGTCGGGGCCCGCATCGTAGTGCCTATGAGATGTGGGTCTATGCAGAGGCTCGGCTTGATGTATACAGAGCTTTACACGCAGAGGGTCGAGCGACGGAGGCGGAGGTTCAGGTGGTGCGAAATGAAGCGCGCATAGCTCGTGAATTATGTGGGTATTACCCCGACTCTCCCGATAGGGAGGATGTTGCTTCCGAGGCTGTCGATCGCCTTGACTCAGACTCGTGGTATGAGGACGCTTATCCCATAGGGGGTGGTAGTTAGTTTAAGCTTGTATATTTTGCTTCCGCATCTTCTTTGGTTGTGGGGTGTACCAAAATCTGTCCGTGTGGACGAATGTAAATAATTTTTGTTGTAATATAAACTTTTGTTTTTGTCGCTTCGTCTGTTTGTTGCTTCTCCCTTTTTGTTGTTTTTGTTTTACATTTAATCTTCGAGGATATTTCCTTTCAGAAGATGTCGAGGTTCGAACAAGATGGAACTGATGTCGATGGCCTTTAGCCGTTAGGATGTTGCTTCGACTATCGTCGAAGTAGTATCCGTCGTGGTTCGAACGAGGTCGAACCAATGTCGATGGCCTTAGCCGTTAGGACGTTACTTCGACCGTCGTCGAAGTAGTATCTGTCGAGGTCGAACCATTATCGATGGCCTTAGTCGTTAGGACGTTTGCTTCTGTTGTCGAAGTAGTATCTGTCGTGGTTCGAACGAGGTCGAACTAATGTCGATGGCCTTAGCAGTTAAGACGTTGCTTCGACTGTCGTCGAAGTAATATCTGTCGTGGTTCGAACGAGGTCGAACCAATGTCTGTGGCCTTAGCCGTTAGGATGTTACTTCGACTGTCATCAAAGTAGTATCCATCGAGGTCGAACCAATGTCGATGACCTTAGGCGTTAGGACATTTGCTTCGACTGTCGTCGAAGTAGTATCCGTCGTGGTTCGAACGAGGTCGAACCAATATCGATGGCCTTAGCCGTTAGGACGTTACTTCGACTGTCATCGAAGTAGTATCCGTCGAGGTCGAAACAATGTCGATGGCCTTAGCCGTTAAGACGTTGCTTCGACTGTCGTCGAAGTAGTATCCGTCATGGTTCGAACGAGGTTGAGCCAATATCTATGGCCTTAGCCGTTAGGACGTTACTTCGACTGTCGTCAAAGTAGTATCCATCGAGGTCGAACCACTGTCGATGGCCTTAGCCGATGGACGTTAGTTCGACTGTCATCGAAGTAGTATCCGTCGAGGTCGAATCACTATCGATGGCCTTAGCCGTTAGGACGTTTGCTTCGATGGAGATTCGACTTCTATTTATATAATGGAGATCGACACTTTTGTTCATATAACGGAGATTCCTGCTTATACAATGGAGATCGACTTCTGCGTATACAATGGAGATTGACTTCTATTCGTATAATGGAGATCTCTGTTTACACAATGGAGATCGACTTCTGCGTATTCAATGGAGATTGACTTCTATTCATATAATGGAGATTTCTGCTTATACAATGGAGATCGACTTCTGAATATACAATGGAGATTGACTAGGGTAGTCCCTTCATTACTTCGGTCTAGAGACCGTGTTGATGGACTGAGGTGATGAATTGCGCTTTTGATCCACGGGGTATCCCCTTTGCCGCCTCGTTAAAAACCTCCCCGAGAAAACCCAATCGGGACAAAACTCGGGTGAGGGAAAAAGAGTACGGCTTGGGAGACGCCTCTCAGAAGTGGAAGTGTTTGAGGTGGGCGACGTTCCAGTTGTTTTGGAGTGATTTTCCTTCCATCGTTTCCAGTTGGAACGGTCCTTTGTTTGCAGCTGCTGTGATTTTATACGTCCCATCCCAGTTGGTTCCCAATTTTCCCTCGTTTGGGTCTTTCGATGCCAGTGTTTTGGCCTTGAGGACGTAGTCGCTAACTTTAAGTGATCTTACTTTGGTTTTCCTATTGTAGTATCTCTCTACCTGCTGTTTCTGGGATATCATTCTTATATGGGCCATGTCTCTCCGTTCTTCGAATTCATCTAGGTCTTATAACCTATTTTCGTCGTTTCCCGCCCCTCTGTCATGGGAGTATCTCAGTCTTGGATCCCCGATCTCGACGGGTATGACTGCATCGGTCCCGTAGACCAGTGAATATGGCGTTTCTCCCGTGCTGGACTTTGGCGTTGTTCGGTATGCCCATAGTACTTCAGGCAGTAATTCGGGCCATAACCCTTTAGCTTCCTCGAGCTTCTTTTTCAATATGTTCAATATTACTTTGTTGGAAGATTCGGCTTGACCGTTAGTGACTGGGAGGTATGGAGTGGAGAGTATCCGCTTGATGTGCCATTTTTCGAAGAACTCGGCCGTTTTCTTTCCAACGAACTGAGGCCCGTTGTCGCAGCTGATTTCTTTAGGGATGCCGAAGCAGCATATAACATTTTTCCATATAAAAGCGATGACCTCATGTTCGCATATTTGGGCGTACGCACCTGCTTCCACCCATTTAGAGAAATAGTCAGTTAAAACTAAAAGGAAACGTACCTTTCCTCGTCCAGCCGGCAGGGGGCCGTTTATGTCCATCCCCCATTTTATGAAGGGCCATGGCGAAGTGACTGAATGGAGGAGTTCTCCCGCTTGATGTATCATGGGGGCGTATTTTTGACACTGCTCGCATCTCCGGACGTAGTCTGCTGCTTCTTTTTTCATAGTAGGCCAGTAATAGCCGGCGCGGATAAGGCATCAGACGAGGGCACGATTCCCAGTGTGGGCGCCGCAATGGCCGTCGTGCACCTCCTCCAATGCTTGTCTTGTTTGGTGGGGTTCGAGGCATTTAGCGAGGGGGCCGCCGAACGTTCTTTTGTAGAGGTCATGATTTACCAGGCTGTATCGGGCAGCTTGCACTCGGTGTTTCTTGGCTTCTTTTTTGTCTTGTCGGAGTGTTCCGTCCTACAGATAGGATAAAAGCGGTTGCGCCAGTCCCAGGTTAAGTTCAAGAAGAATACCTCGACGTGATCTATGGTTGAATGGAGGAGAGTGACCACGTTTCCTTTGTTGATATTCTTGGTGGCTGCGGCTAGCTTGGCTAGGCCATCTGCTTCAATGTTTTGTGCCCTAGGTATCTGCTCGAGCCGGCATTCGTCGAATTCTGGCATCAGCTTGTGGATCTCTGATTGATACTTTTGTAGTCTTTGTTCTTTAATTTGGAAAGTCCCGGTGACTTGATTTACGACGAGTTGAGAGTCGTAGTGGAGGATGAGTCGCCGGGCTTCGTATTTGAGTGCTAACTTCATACCTGCAACCACAGCCTCGTACTCGGCCTAGTTGTTAGTCATCTCGGGACATCGTATGGACTGGCGAATTACTTCGCCTGTAGGGACTTCAAGGACGAGTCCCAGTCCCGATCCCGAGGCATTTGAGGCTCCGTCAGTATAGAGGGTCCAAAGGTCGATAAGAGTGGAGGCACGAAGGGCCTCTTGTTCCGCTTCTGGAAAAATTTCTGCACTGAAATCGGCGACAAAGTCGGCGAGTACTTGCGACTTAATGGCAGTTCGCAGGTGATACGTTATGTCATGATCGCTGAGCTCTATGGCCCATTTGGCGAGTCTGCCTGAGAGCTCAGGTTTATGCAGGATGCCCCTTAGGGGAAATGTAGTTATTACCTTTATGGGGTGACATTGAAAGTAGGGTCTAAGCTTTCGCGAAGCTACGACTAGTGCCAGAGCCAGTTTTTCAAGGTGTGGGTACCTTGTTTCGGCATCTATTAAGGTTTTACTGATATAGTAAATGGGGGATTGTGTACCTTTATTTTCGCGGACCAGGACTGCGCTGACGGCGACTTCAGATACCGCTAGATATACGAGCAGACTTTCGCCTGGGTCTGCCTTAACGAGCAGGGGTGGTGAGGACAGATGCTTTCAGTTTCCTCAGGGCGTCGATGCATTCTTCGTTCCATTGTAGTCCATGATCTTTTCTCAGTACATTGAAGAACTTGTGGCACCTGTCCGAGGATCGTGAAATGAACCTTGATAGGGCGGCCATTCGCCCTGTCAGCTTCTGTACCTGTTTCTTGCTGTTCAGTACCTCAGGTATTGAGTCTATGGCCTTGATCTGATCCGGGTTGACCTCGATGCCTCTTTGTGACACAAGGAAACCCAAAAATTTTCCTGAGGCTACACCGAAGGCGCATTTTTCCGGATTCAGTTTCATCCCGTACCGCTTCAATATCTCGAAGGCTTCTTTCAAGTGACCGATATGGTCTTCTTTCTTGGTTGATTTCACCAGCATGTCATCGATATAGACCTCCATTGTCTTGCCGAGCTGTTCCTTGAACATCTTGGTAACTAACCTCTGGTATGTGGCCCCCGTGTTCTTGAGTCCGAATGGCATCACATTATAGCAGTAAGTCCCTTGGTGGGTGATGAATGTTATTTTCTCTTGATCCTCCTCGGCCATTAGGATTTGGTTGTAGCCGGAGTAGGCGTCCAAGAAACTCAACAGTTCGTGTCCCGCTGTTGCGTCGATCAACTGGTCGATATGGTGCAATAGAAAGGAATCTTTTGGACATGCCTTGTTCAGATCGGTGAAGTCCACGCACATTCTCCACTTGCCGTTTTTCTTCTTGACCATGACCACATTAGCGACCCATTGGGGGTATTTCGATTCTCTGATGGAGCCGTTAGCCAGTAATTTGTCCACTTTTTCACTGACCGCCTCGTTGATTGCGGCATTGAATTTCCTCCTCATCTGCCGCACGAGCGGATAAAGCGGATCGGCATTCAACCTATGAGTGGCGATATCTTTCGGGATCCCCGGCATATCTGAGTGCGAGAAGGCAAATAGATCGGCATTGTTCGTCAAAAATTCACGATACATACCTGGCTTGGAGAGGTTGTGTCCGATATAAGCCTTTTTTGTATTATCGGCGTCGTCATGGTGTACCGGGTCGAGATCTTCAATGGTTGCCTTGCAAGCTTCTACAACGTCGGGTTCCATGATGATCTCTGCTGGCGGGTCGATTTTAGCTCCCGACATGGTTGATTGATTTGCCACCGCGCTTGCCTCTTTTAACTGTTTGGTATGCGTGCAATCTTGGGCGATCCTGTAGCATTCCTGGGCGGTACGCGGCTCGCCTCGAATGCTGAAAATTCCCCACGGGGTGGGAAGCTTGATTACCTGATAGAAGCTTGAGGGGACGGCCCGCATGGCGTGTATCCAAGGGCGTCCTATGATAGCATTATAAGTGGTTTCCTGGTCCATGACGTGGAATGTAGTTTCCAGCGTGACTCCCCCAGCCAGGATCGGCAGTGTTATTTCTCCAGATGTCCGCTCTACTGCATTATTAAAACCCGTTAGTGTTATGCAATGTGGTATTATCTTTTCCTCGAGCTTCATTCGCATGAGAACTCTCGGGTGGATAATACACGCGCCACTTCCGTCGTCTACCATGACTCTTTTCACATCTGTGTCAGCTATGCGTAATTTTATGACTAAAGCATCGTAATGAGGGAAAGACAAACCATCGGCATCTGACTTTTCGAAGGTGATACTATCTTCGAAGCCATCATACCATTCGTGAGTGATTGTACGCTTCAGCTTATGCGTGGTGGTGGACTTTACATGGTTGATCACCGAGTCGTCGCCACCACCGATAATCATTTATATGGTACGTGCCGGCAACGGTGGCCTGGGTGGTCCTTGAGATGGGTCACGCCCTCTGGCGAAGTTTGCCTTTCCTTTATCGCTGAGCAGTTCTTTTAGGTATCCCTGGTTCAGCATTCTGACCACCTCCTATCGTAAACCTATGCAGTCTTCGGCTTGTGTCCTCTTTCCTGATGGAATTCGCAGAGTACGTTTGACCTTCTTGCACTTGGGTCCGATTTCATCTTTTGTGGCCATTGCACCTTCGTGCCCAGCTTCTCTAGTACGTACACTATTTCTGAAGGGGAAACACAAAAGTTATGAGCAGATAATAATGGGGGCATACCTCTTTCGTTTCGAAGGGGCGCGATATGTCGTGACACGACGTCTGTATGCCTCGGGGGAGGTGGATTAGGAGTTGTGACATAGGGCTGATGCCTTTCTCTGTTGAAGCATGGGAGCTGATCCCTTCGTCCGCCGTTGCGTTGATCTCTCCTTATCTCGGACTGTACTGACGTTAGTAGCTGAGTTGGACCGTTGAGATCGTCTTCATCTGCTCTTACTTCGGCGCAGTAGGCATTATGGATCTCCTCCTATGTGGTGGGAGGGTACTTCATGAGTCTGTTGAGTAACTTCTTGGTCGCCTTCGACCACTTCTGCTTAGCCCATTCTGGAAGGCTGCGACCCCATTCCTTCCGATACATTCGGCAGTCCCTTTCTTACCCTGTTAAATTGGGCCACGAAGTCCCAAAGTCTTTCGCCCGCCGTTTGCCTGATGGCGAAGATGTCGTTGACCCTAGCTTCAGCCTTCTTTGCTCCTGCGTGAGCGGTAGCGAATTTATCTGCCATCTCCTCGAATGTTGATATCGACCGTGATGGTAGCTGAGAATACCATGTTAACGCTCCTCCTGTCAAAGTTTCACCGAACTTTTTCAACAGCACGGATGGCACTTGTTCTTTTGACAAGTCGTTGCCTTTTACTGCGGTGACATAATGAATCAGGTGATCTTCTGGATTCGTGGTCCCGTCGTATATTTTCAAGTATGGTGGCATTTTGAAGGTTTTCGGTATGGGGTGGGGAGCAGCTTCCTCACTGTACGGTTGCTCGACAAATCTTCCCACATCGCGCTTTGGCAACAGCTAAGGGGCGCCGGGTATTTTGTCAACCCTTTCCTGGTGTTCTTTCATTTGGTCACGAAGCATTTTGTTCTCGTTTTCCATTTCTTCCATTTTCTTTAGGATGGTCGCGAGTGCACCATCACTTGTATCGGTGATAGTGCGGGTGTTGCTTGTTCGTACAGTGCTTGGCTCGCCGGCGATTTCCGCCGTCGGCGAATCTCCGATATTTCCTTGAGGGGGTTTTTCAAGCATGGTGTTTAGAGAGCTTGTCAACCACTCCTCTAACAGCTTTTTGATTGCTGGTGGTGTTTTTTTCACCGTGGACGTTAAAGTTCCTCTTTCGCGCAAGATTGTCAGATCCTCGAGTATAGAGGGTGAGATCTCCCCCTCCGGTGTACCTCTTGGTGTTATATTCCTGGTATCTTCTCTACCGACTTCGTCGAGGGAGTCCAAGAGGTTTTTTGAGACATTCGCTATCGCCTTCAACCTTGCTTCTTTCTATGCCATCGCCGGTTTCTATGGAGTGCGAAGGATAGAGATCGTTGCTTTTGATATCCCAGGTGAGAACTATGATTTCGACTACAGAAATCCCCACAGAAGGCGTCAAATTGTTTGACTCAAAAGATGTTAAACTCTTTTTAAGCAAATCAATCAAAGAGATGAAGGGGTAAATCGTGGTCGAAGATAATAAACCCTAAGATTGTTTCAATAATCGGGACAGTAATAATGATAAAAGAGAGAGAGAGAGAGAATGATAAAGATCAGAGAGAGAGAATCAGTTTTTTCTATTACGAGTTCCCCCCTTATTACAAGGCTCGGATCCCCTTTATATAATGGGGGATCTAAGCTGAGTCATGAGAACAACAAAATCAGTGTACTCTATGGCGGAGCCGATGACAGGTCGAGGTCGTTCCTCCTCTTACCCCTGGGTCGTTCCTTCGTATCGTATCGTAAACATTCAGTGGTTGGTCATGTTGACGGTAGGACGTGATTGGTCAAATTCGACCCCATACAGAAGGCTTGACTAGGACTTTTTATTTCTTTTTCATTTTTGTTATTTAATGCTTCAGGATTATGAATTTACTGGACTTATTTTTAATTTTGCAGATGAAAAAAGAGTGCCCATGATATAATAAGGGATACAACCACAATCCTATCGAATATGAGTAGTATATAGTGGGACTAAAATTGGGCAATTCACTCTTTCTCAATGGCCATCCTTCGGTCGGGACTGTCAGTATCCACAACAGTAGTAGATATACAGTGTGTTTGGTACGAATGAAAATATTTTTCGGAAAATATTTTTCAATTTTTTCATATTTGGTTGGCTTAAATGGTTTGGGAAACATTTTCCTTATGAACTCATTTTCCTCCAATTGGAGGAAAATATTTTCCTTATTAAGAGACAGAAAAACATTTGCCAAAACTCCTTCTCAATCTTCCTCACCCTCACCAACCCACCCCACCCCACACCTACCCATCTCACCCCCTCTCTCCAAAAAGGCTTTTTTATAAAAAAAATTTCGTTTTTTTCCCGTCATC
>NW_017675293.1:12494-57731 GCF_001879085.1 Nicotiana attenuata
TTCCGTCATCACCACCCTGCTACTCCCCCCCCCAAAAAATATTTTTACTTTTTTTTTTGTTATTTCAAATTTCTATTTTTTTGTTTTTCGGCAACCCCCCCTCCCCCCACACCCTCCCGAAAAAAAATATATATTTTTTTTTATATATTTTCAGTTTTAGTTTTTTCATCTTTCGGTTTACAAATTCGAAATTTTACAAGTTCCAAAGTTATGAGTTCGGAGATTTATGTGTTTGAAAGTTTACGGGTTTAGAAATTATAAAGTTTACGGGTTCGAAAGTTTGCAGTTTTCAAAGTTAAGCAGTTCGGAAGTTTATAAAATTTGTGGGTTCAGAAGGTTATTTGTTCGAAAGTTTATGGCTTCATGTTTATGGTATCTAAATTTTTTATGAATACTCATGAAAAGTTATTTACCTTATTTGCGTACCAAACACCGGAAAATGAATAAGATACTACTTGGTTTCCAAGAAAATATTTTCTTGAAAAATATTTTCCACAGAAAATATTTTCTGTTATACCAAACACACCCATAAAGTCTTTGGGAAATAGTAGAGTAGAGTATAGTATTTGGCTTTTGCGTTTCCAAAAGGACAACTGCGGTAGATATAGGCCTGTTTATTCATATATAAAAAATTCGAATGTATTTGTCCATGAAATGTGCAAGTTTTTGAAAAAAATCGAAAATGAGTTTTTCAAAAACTAAAAAGTGATTTTGACCATTTTCTTAAAATTTTAAGAAAACTTTTTTCCCCATTCACAAAACTGAAATATTTTTTCAAGTGAAATGCATGACAAAATATAATTTTAAATTCCAAATATCATTTTTCAACTCAAATCTAAATACTACTTTTTTTTTTCAAAAATTATAATTTTTATGTCCAAAGGCGTGCATAAAGTCACAATTCCAACGTCGTCTTATTTTTTTATAAGCAAAAGGTCAAATTTGCTCGTTGATTATGAGCGATTTTGTCCTATATTATACTAATCTAATATTATCTGTAGCTAGAAAAAAATATCGTATTTATCCTTGACCTCTAAAAGATCTCTAATATTGGGTAAATTTGAACCTTCTTTCTTAAAGTATTTATAAATAAAATCCATTCATTTTGCGCATGAGCTTCGTTACTAGCAATGAAAAATACGAGATTATTTGCTAATTATAAGGGTATAAATTGATTTAAACTATAATTGAGGATAAAGTGAACAATTCGAATAGTACAGAGACATTTAGACATGCCTTTTTTTTACTACTTGATCACGGTTTACCTCGAAAATACGAGTAACAATTAAATTTGATTTGTCATTTTAAAGATACATGATTAGATTCAATACCAATTAACAATCAAGAAATATGAAGTAGAAGTGAAAGAAATAAGTGAATCATACCAATATAATTATGTGACCTCGAGGTGGGTTTGGAACAGTAAGAATAATTAAGCAAAAAAAGTAAAGTAGAGCTAGAGGACAATTCTGATGAACAATAGGCAAAAAGTAGAGAGTATATTCTTTTCTCAATGATTAGATGGATCTTACAAGTAATTGGGGTCCCCTATATATAATAGGGGAACCCTAAATAAGGTATATTTTTACAGTAAGGAATATTCTTGGTACAACTGTCTAATTGCCTAGTACGAAATCGTACAATCCTATTCCAGGATTTGCACCATGATTTTGGGGACGTGGCAAGAATCTAGCTCATTCTGTTGCAGATCCATAACGGTACCATTTCGAAGTCGAACATACTCAGCCTTGGTATTCCTCGTATTCCTATCTCTCGAGCACTGCACTCTGTCTTCGAGCTCAAATCTGGTCCACTGGGCTCGAACTCGAACTTGCCCGGACTCGGGCCTAGGATGGACCCCCGATCCTATAAATCGGAGGCATATGATTTTGACCGTATACAGATAGTCCCCGCGTTTCTTAGAGTAAGATGATAAGAAACGATATGATCCTCGCTTTCCCGGAGTCTTTAACGATGACGTCATTTCCGTGACGCAGGCGCTCGAAGTGACTGAAACGTCCCATCGGTCCACTTCCCCAAAATATTGAATGCACGCCAGTACTGGTCGGCCACTAGCGCCACCGAGCCGTGTTTCCCTTCTATAAATATGAGGCTATTCCTTTGAGTAAAGAACTTTACTCTTTCATTACATTTTTCCCTTCTTCATCTCTTTCTCTAATCATCTGTTTCCACCGCCTCTTTAAGCGCCGAAAAACACCAGGTACTTGTAAAAATACCACATTCCGACACAGTCTGTATTCTTTAGCTTAAGATCATGGCTAAAACTTCCAAAACGGTCCCCAAAAAAGATAAAGCGTCGACTTCTTCTACCTCTCAGCCGGCCAAACTAGTAATGCCGCCGACTCTCGAAGAAACCACCCCCGGTCCTTGCGTAATTAAGAAGGATTTCAGTATAGAACATCCCCCTGATGTCCCGGGCCGATGCGAACATGCATCTCGATATATTAGCCTGATATCGGAGACGAACCTCGAAGCAATGAAGAGGGATTGCGGCTGGGGAGACGAGGTCCTGGTTCAGATCCCTAGCCCCAAGGAAAGCATTACTACCCACGTGGAGGGGTTTTTAAGTGTTTACACTTACCCCTTCACTCTGGGTCCCCTCGGTCCGGTGGTGATCGACTTCTACAAAACATACGAAGTCACCCTCGGTTAGATTCACCCCTCCTTTTGGCGCATCGTGATCATGCTGTGCTACTAATCCGAGAAGGACGAGGGGTTGGAATTCAGCCTCAACCACTTGATTCGATTATATCGGCCCCAGCTATTTCGAGGGCTTATCAAGCTGAAACGTCGAACAACGAAAGCCTTCTTTTCCAGTAATGACAAAACCAAAGATCGAGGTTGGATGAGCCGGTTCGTCAGAGTAAGGACTTCGGATGTCATCCCCAGGGATAAAATGCCGTTTCCAGAGAGATGGAACTTTAATCGTAAGTGGAGTTCTACTTTCCAGCACTTATTCATATTCAACTTTCATGTCCCACAATGCCTTCACCCTTTCTATAGCCACTGCCTGGGCACCTCACGCGGTCCCCGACCTTGAGGATTGGGTCCAAAAATTAGTTGCTACCTCCTCCTACGATGAGCGCAAATGGCGTGAATTATCGAGGGGCAAGTGGGAGGCCAAACATCATGGTAAATTCTCTTCCCAAGTTTTTAATATTTTTCATTTGCTGGTAGCGTCAACTTATTCACGTTTACTTGTACGGAAGCCAAAGAGAAAACTCATTCGTGTGGACCTGGATTCAGCCATCCAATGCTTGGAGGATGAAGAGAACGATGGTGGAGAATCGACGCTGGTACCTCGAACCAGGAAACCCATCAAAGCTGTCAATAAACCCGATGCCTTGCCACTTGATGAAGGGACTCCGAATAGAGACTCAGAAAAAACCCTCAAGTCCCTCGAGATCGAGATTGTACCTCCTTTTTCAACAAATACACCTAAGGGAACAAGTGCTGAGAGGGCGGAAACTAGCCAGAGCGCCCCGAGCGAGCAGCTCGGGGCCATGACAATGGGTCATTCACTTTCTCTTCCAGCTTTCTCCGAAGTGACTATAAAGGATCCACGGGCTTTGCAAACACCTGACCCGAGCAAGGTCCTCGAAGAAAACCCCTTTTGGGATTGCTTCACCGGGGTTAGCGACGTTGCCGACCTTAACGATGCGTCCACCCTCTTCGAGGAGGCTCAACGTCTTCTTTCTCAGGTAAATGTTGACTTTCATTGTCGTAACTTCCTCTTCATTCCATTCTTTTGACTGACGCATCTTTACCTCGTGTATAGGCCATCGCCAAGTTTAGAGCTGAGCTGAGCCAATGTGAAGCCGAGCTCAGGAGGGTTTCAGGTAAGGAGAAAACCTTGAGGCTCCTCTATGGTCAGAAGGAGGAGGAGCTTAAGGACCTTCGAGCTGAGTTGGCCAAGGCTCGTAAAAATGAGACCGAACTGGATGAGCAGGTAACTGTGATTTTAACAGAGTATGGTCTTCTTGGAGTTACTTCAGAGGCTAATACTTCGATGTCTCCGCTGGAGCAGAAGTTGGAGATGATTGGGCAGCTGCGGAGCGAGGTTGATCAAGTTAAGGCTGACTGCCATAAGTGGAAAAAGAACATGGATCGGCTCGCTGCCGATAAGGAAGCTGTTACCGTCCAACTGACCTCGGCTGAAACTCAACTCCGAGGTATTAAAGCGAAGGGTCTGGCCCAGGCCAGGAAAATCAAGGAGTTAGAGGCGGAGCTTGCTTGAGCCTGGGCTAAAGCTGCACAAGCTAAGGCTGAGGTTGAGAAGACGAAGGCCACGACCAATAGGACCATTGCCGTGTACTTAAAAGATGTTGCGGTTGTTCAAGTGGAGCTGAGGGAGGCCTCCGACCGGGAAAAATGGAATAATGATTTGGCCAAGTGTCAAGCTCGGAGAGAGACTCTCGAGGAAATCCACGCCCGAGGGTTCGACCTTACTGAAGAGATAGCCGAAGCAAGGGCGTGGGAAACCGATGCTAGGTTTCTTGTCTCTTCTGATGACGAAGATGTTGTTAGCGGCTCCGAGGGCGGGGAAGGAGAGGAAGGTATTCCTGAGGAAGAGGAGGCTCCCGAAGATAGAGCTGCCGAGGGTGCGTTTCCCGAGGAAGCTACTTCCGGGGACGTAACCCCAAAATAGACTAGGTTCTCTTTTTTCTTTTTTGTGTAAGGGCCCCTCGTGGGTGTTGTAAATATACTTTTGTAAATTATCCTTTGTGAATATAAAGAACTTTTTTTCTCTATCCTCAACTTGTGTTGAGTTTCATTTTGCTCTCATTTGTGGAATATTTTGATGGAATAACTTGAATGATCGGTCCGAGTATTAGTTTGGACTCGGGGCATAATAAACCCTTAGGTCTATATTGACAGATATAATAATCCTCGAGCTAAGTTTGAATCAATTCTACGCGAGCTCGGGATATCGGGACTCTTGAGTCCGAGTTGAGAGAGAATGGAATTTCGAACTACATGTTTTGGCCCTTAAGCCTTTCGAAGTTGGCCCTTAGGCTCTTATATATTGTCCCTTAGGCTCTTTTAGATCGGTCCTTAGGCTCTTTAAATTGGGCCAATTCGGCCTTTAGGATGGCTATATAATTTTTCCCTCTTTTCGGCTAAAAGACTTAGTGAAAATTTTATTATGCCTTAGCATTTGTTTTTCGTACCCATTGGGTTTTTCGAAGGTTCGATGGATCGGAACCTAATTAGTCTGTGTAAACATAATCGAATACCTCTTGAGGTTTTTTCGAAGGCTGATGTTATTGAAGCCTTTAAATTATTCGACGGCTGAATTTATCGAAGCCCTTTGTATTTTGCTTTTGCCGAGGGCAGCCTGCTTGAACCAGTTTTTTCAAAATGTTTGAAGGCCTTTAATTTATGGCGGAAGTCGGACGTCTCCGAGCCACATTATTTCGGCCGTAGCCTTTATATGATTGTAGTCTTTAGTATGGCCATAGCCTTTTATATAGTCGTAGCCTTCGGGTGTGTCTTTTGGACTTGTTTCCCGATAACCTTTCGAACTCGTTCGAAAAGTTAGTCCCCGAGTATATTGGCCTTGGTCTTTGATTCGGGAGGATGCCTCTTTGAGTTCTTATGAGTCCGAGTTTGCGATGGCTCGGGCGAGGTAACTGTCGATGACAGTCCCCGAGTATCTCGGGGTTACATTTGTGCTTTGGCCCTTGATCCGTTTCCCGTAGGATTATAAGTGTAGAGCTCGTATAATAGTAGACTTCTTTGAGACACAAAGTGTTTTTGATATAAATAGGAAGCTTCTTCAAATAATTGATACATGCATACATTTGCCGTCGAGGCTCGACTATTCTATACAGACACGGTTCATCTGACCGTTTGGCCCAGTACAAAGTTTTCCTATCGAGGTCGTCTTAGGCGTGAAGTATTTTCCTTGAAAATATGACCTCCAAGGGTGATGCCCTCAATATTCGAGGTTAATTGAAAAGAAGCCTTAGATATTGTTGAGTCCTCCTTAGGTAGCATATAGTTGTTGCCTCGTTAAAAACCTTGCCGGTAAAACCCATTTTGGGAAAAAATCCGATCTAAGGGAAAAAGAGTGCAACACATGCTTTAAAACCTAAGGCCTTCGTGCAAATAGGGTGTCTTTGATAGCTTCGATCAAAAATCTGCAATGAGTTAGTTTTAAACTCAAACGGACAAAAAGGATATAGCCATACCTTAGCAGTAATATCGTTTGAGTAATGATACGTTCCAATTGTTTAGCAGTTGTTCACCTTCCATCGTGCTAAGTTTGTAAGATCCTTTGCCGACAACTCCGAGAACTCGGTACGGTCCTTCCCAATTCGGGCCTAGCTTCCCTTCATTTGGGTCTCAAGTATTGAGGGTAACTTTTCATAGGTGTCTGAAGTTGGTCCTTCTATTGTAATATCTTTCGATCCTTTGTTTTTGCGCGGCCATTCGAACAAGTGCTGCTTCTCGTTTTTCATCTAGTAGCTCGAGGCTAGTATTCATGGCTTCGTGATTTGACTCTTTCGATGCATGTCTAAACTTGACACTCGGTTCTCCGACTTCGACAGGGATGAGGGCCTCGGAGCCATGAACTAAAGAAAACGGAGTAGCCCCCGTGCTAGACTTTGATGTTGTTCGATATGCCCATAGGACCTCAGGTAGAACTTCTCTCCATTTCCCCTTTGCATCGTCCAAACTTTTCTTTAGGTTTTGAATGATAGTTTTGTTTATTGACTCGGCCTGTCCATTTCTAGTTGGGTGGTACGGTGTCGATAATATCCTCTTTATATTATGTGCTTCGAGGAACTCCGTCACCTTACTGCAGTTGAATTGTTTTCCATTGTCACATACAATCTCGGCAGGTATCCCGAACAGGCATATGATGTGGTCCCAAATGAAAATAACTTCTTTTTCTCTGACCTTCTCGAAGGCCTGTGCTTCCACCCACTTAGAAAAATAATCAGTCATAAATAAGATAAACTTAGCTTTACCTGGGGCCGTTGGCAGAGGGCCGACTATATCCATTCCCCATTTCATGAAAGGCCATGGGGATAAGACCGAATGGAGTTGTTCTCCAGGCTGATGGATCATCGGTGCAAATCGTTGACACTTATCACATTTTTGACAAATTCTTTGGTATCTTTTTCCATGCTATCCCAGTAGTAACCTGCTCTGATGATTTTGCGAACCAAAGACTCGGCGCCGGAATGATTCCCACAGGTGCCTTTGTGGATCTCTCGAAGAACATAATCGGTGTCCCCCGGCCCTAAACATACCGCCAATGGTCCATCGAACGTTCTTCTGTATAATGTTCCATCCCCGTCTAGGGCGAACCTAGCAACCTTGGTTCGTAGAGCCCTCGATTCTTTGTGATCAGATGGGAGTTGTCCATTCTTCAAATAGTCGATATACTTGTTTCTCCAGTCCCACGTCAAGTTTGTCGAATTTATTTTGGCATGACCCTCTTCAACCACGAACCTCGATAAGTGGACGACAGTTCCCGGTACGATGTCATTTTCTTCAATCGAGGATCCCAAATTGGCGAGTGCATCGGCCTCGCTATTTTGTTCTCGAGGCACATGTTCCAGCGTCCACTCTTTGAAGCGGTGAAAAGTTACCTGCAGTTTGTCTAAGTACCGTTGCATTCTATCTTCTCGAACTTCGAAACTTTTGTTTACTTGGTTTACCACCAATAGAGAGTCGCATTTAGCTTCGATGACTTCTGCTCCCAAGCTTTTAGCTAGCTTGAGACCTGGAATCATGGCCTCATACTCGGTCTCATTGTTAGTCAATCTAGAAGTTTTAATAGATTGTCTAATGGTATCACCCGTGGGTGGCTTCAAAACAATGCCAAGACCGGACCCCTTCAAATTCGAAGCACCGTCTGTGAAAAGGGTCCATACCCCCGATGATGTACCCGAACATAGCAGGAGTTCCTTCTCCGCTTTGGGTACGAGGGTCGGCGTGAAATCGGCCATGAAGTCAGCTAAGATCTGCAACTTGATAGCCGTTCGGGGTTGATATTCGATATCATACCCGCTAAGTTTGACGGTCCATTTAGCCAATCGGCCCGATAGCTCGGGCTTATGCAAAACATTTCGAAGGCTGTAAGTGGTTAATACACATATAGGATGACATTAAAAATACGGTTTTAGCTTTCGGGATGTGCTTATTAGGGCAAGTGCTAATTTTTCCAAGTGAGGGTACCTAGTTTCAGCATCCCCTAGATTTCGGCTTACGTAATAAACAGGAAATTGCGTACCTTGCTCTTCTCGAACTAGTACCCCACTCACCGTTATCTGCGACACAGCCAAATATAGGTAAAGTTTTACGTCTGCCTTCGGGGTATGAAGCAAAGGCGGGCTCGATAAGTATCGCTTTAGTTACTCTAGGGCTCGTTGGCATTACGGGGCCCATGCAAAATCCTTTTTCTTTTTGAGCAAGGAGAAGAAATGGTGACTTTGATCGGACAACCTCAAAATGAACCGACCCAAAGAAGCTATTCACCATGTTAGCCTTTGCACGGCCTTCACGCTATCCACAATTGTGATATCCTCGATGCCCTTGATATTATCGGGGTTAATCTCGATACCTCGATTCGACACCATGAAGCCGAGGAACTTACCCGAGCCGACTCCGAAGGCACATTTTTCCGGGTTAAGCTTCATGTTGTATTTCCTCAAGATTTCGAATGTTTCCTGCAAATGAGTTAAATGGTCCTCTGCGCGCAGGGACTTAACCAACATATCATCAATATAAACTTCCATTATTTTACCTATTTTGTTCATCAAACATTTTGACGAGGGGTTGGCATGTAACTCTTGCATTTTTTTAGCCCGAAGGGCATTACGTTGTAACAATAAGTTCCAAATTTGGTAATAAATGAAGTCTTTTCCTGGTCCTCCGGTTCATCTGTATTTGATTGTACCCGGAGTAGGCATCGAGAAAAGTCAAGGTCTCGTGGCCAGTCGTGGCATCAATCATTCGATCGATATTTGGCAATGGGAAAGAATCTTTCGGACATGCTTTGTTCAAGTCCTTATAGTCTACACACATTCTAAGCTTGTTTCCCTTTTTAGGAACTACAACTACGTTGGCTAGCCACTCGGGGTACTTTACCTCCCGAATGGATCCTATTTTACGAAGTTTAGTTACCTCGTCTTTTATGAAGGCATATTTTACCTCGGACTGAGGCCTCCTCTTTTTGCGTTACTGGTTTGAACCTGGGATCGGTGCTCAGCCGATGCGTGGTGATTTCCGGTGGAATTCCTATCATACCTAAATGGGACCAAGCAAAGCAATCCATATTATCAATAAGAAATTGAATGAGTTTTTTCCTGAGTTCGGGGGTCAATCCCGTTCCCAGGTATACCTTTCTCTCGGGAAAGTATTCGATAAGTATGACCTGCTCCAGTTCCTCGATAGTTGACTTAGTTGTCGGACTCTTCAGGAGCGACGAAGGTTCGAGGAGTAAGGAAGTCCTCTTCTTCGTCCTCGATTACCTGTTGCTCTGACTCTATCGAGGCTGGAGGCTGTGATTGCTATTTAGCCGCCTGCTTACCTTTGGTGCTCGATTTCTCTAAGGTCAAAGGCTCTGGTATCGGAACCACTTCCTCGATTGAAAACATCTCTTTTGCGGAATGTTGCTCTTTGTAGACCGTTTTCACTCCTTCCTCTGTTGGAACTTCGTTATCTGGTGAAGACTTGAAGGCACTACCCTCATGTTGTGTATCCATGGTCTCCCGAGGAGTGCATTATACCTCATGTCACCTTCGATGACATGGAAACTAATGTCATATGGTCCCGACTACGTTTACTAGCAAGATAATTTCTCCCTTTGTCATTCCTCTTGCCATGTTGAAGCCATTTAGGATGCGGGATGCAGGTACAATCTGATCTTGTAGGTCGAGTTGCTCCACGACCCTCGATCTGATTATGTTCGCTGAGCTACCTGGATCCACCAAAACACATTTAATTTGAATTTTAGTTAAAAGGATAGAGATTACTAGGGCGTCGTTGTGGGGCTGAGATATGCCTTATGCTTCTTTGTCACAGAATAATAAGACGTCCTCGGGAATGTAGCTCCAAATCCATTTTTCCCTTGTAATTGACACCTTGGTGCGTTTGAATACAAGTTGTTGAGGGACATCGACTCCACCAATGATCATGTGGATCACATGTTGTGGTTCTTCTTGCTCATTTTTCCTTGAATACTTCTCCCTGAAGTGATTCTTAGCCCGATCACTTAGGAATTCTCGAAGGTGGTCCTCGTTGAACAACCGAGCCACTTCTTCCCTTAGCTGCCTGTAATCTTCTGTTCTATGAGCATATGTGCCATGATACTTGCACATCAAGTTCGGGTTTCTTTGAGAAGGATCGGTCTGTATAGGCCTAGGCCACTTGGTGTCTTTGATTCTTCCAATAGCTGACACAATCCCTGATGCATCTACGCTGAAATTGTACTCCGATAATCGAGGTGCCTCTGCGGGATCGGTATGCTCATCGAATCCGCTTTTACTCATGAGTCCCCGAGAAATTTGACCTCGATTGTCTCTCCAATCATTCCGAGGAGCGTTCCAACCTGAACCGTTGTTCCTTCGATCGATATATGGTTGATACCGTTCCCTGTTCGATCTTGATTCCCTGTTCGTATCCCTCGGGGGCTTGTCCATGAACCCGTTAGGATGAACCGAACCCGAGGGAGCTCCCAACTGATCGTCCTCGACCCTGATTTTTGATTGATAATGGTTGTGCTCGTCTAACCACGTCACAGCTGGATACTCGATCAAGTTCTGCTTTAATTGTCGAGACGCTATCGAGCTCCTTTCATTCAAACCCTGCATAAAAGCTTGTACTCCCTAGTCATCGAAGACTGGTGGTAATTCCATTCTTTCCATCTGAAACCTGGACACGAACTCCCTTAACATCTCGTCGTTCCTTTGTTTTATTTTGAAGACGTCTGATTTTCTCGTGGACACCTTTATGGCCCCGGCGTGTGCTTTCACAAATGCATCCGCTAACATAGCAAACGAGTCAATAGAGTTAGGAGCTAAGTTGTGATACCAGATCATAGCTCCTTTCGAAAATGTTTCTCCAAACTTTTTCAACAAGACTGATTCGATCTCATCATCATTCAGATCATTTCCTTTGATTCCGGAAGTTTACGAAGTAATATGCTCGTTGGGTCGGTTGTTCCATTATATTTGGGTATATCGGGCATGCAAAACTTTTTGGGAATGGGCATCGGAGCCGCACTTTGAGGGAATGGTTTTTGTATGAATTTTTTGGCATCTAATCCTTTCAAAACTAGAGGTGCCCCCGGTATCTGGTCTACGCGGGAGTTATAAGTCTCCACCTTCTTATCATTTTCTTCGATTTTCTTTTCCCCGGACTCGATCCTCTTAGTGAGCTCTTCGAGCATCTTCATAATCATGGGGTTAGCCCCCGAGCTGCTTTCATCTGGTCTTTCTAGCGCCGGTTCAGTACGTCAAGAGTTTACTGGTTCGGCAGTATTTGGAGTTTTATTCTGACTCTGAAGTTGAGCGATGGCGATTTGCTGAGCCTGCAGCATCTCGAATATCACTTGGAGGCTGACTCCCCCATCTCCTATTCCCGGTGGCCGGTGTTCCTTGGTCCCCTGGTCGGGCTTCCCTTCGTACAGTCCCTTCGGGGTCTGCGCCTAAGTTGGTGTTTATAGCAATGTGTGAACTAACATCAATTGGTTCCATATTTGGCGCTTCCCCAGGGTTTATCGGTGGTACACTGACCCTTACATTGTTGTTTTCACCAAGTCCTTCGTTGTCATGAACAGGTGCATTTTGTGAGCTAGACATGTTTCAGACTGAGAATCTAAAATTCTTGACAAGAAAAAGTGTAAAAACAACGCGTGTAATGAGAATCAATAAAGAAACAATCACTATTATCTTTAGCCCCACGATGGGCGCCAAACTGTTTACCTCGAAAATACGAGTAACAATTAAATTTGATTTGTAGTTTTAAAGATACGTGATTAGATTCAATACCAATTAACAATCAAGAAATATGTAGTAGAAGTGAAAGAAATAAGTGAACCAAACTAATATAATTCTGCAGCAGTGACCTCGAGCTTAGTGACCTCAAGGTGGGTTTGGAACAGTAAGAATAATTAAGCAAGAAAAGTAAAGTAGAGCTAGAGGACAATGCTGATGAATAGTAGGAAAAAAGTAGAGAGTATATTCTTTTTTCAATGATTAGATGGATCTTACAAATAATTGGGGTCCCCTTTATATAATAGGGGAACCCTAAATAAGGTATATTTTTATTTACAGTAAGGAATATTCTTGGTACAGTTGTCTAACCGCTTAGTACAGAATCGTACAATCTTATTGCGGGATTTGCGTCATGATTTTGGGGACGTGGCAAGAATCTAGCTCATTCTATTGTAAATCCATAATGGTACTATTTCGTGGTCGAGCATACTCAGCCTTCGTATTCCTCGTATACCTATCTCTCGAGCACTGCACTCTGTCTTCGAGCTCGAATCTGGTCCACTGGGCTCGAACTCGAACTTGCCCGGACTCGAGCCTAGGATGGACCCTCGAGCCTATAAATCGAAGGCATATGATTTTGACCGTATACTCACACTCATCTCTAATCCTAAAAAGGATAAGCGGTCACTGCAAATATAATCCGGACTAAAAGATTGGAGTCGAATCCCACAAAAAACTAAGGTTTAGCGACAACTGTTGACTATTACTAAGAAGACAAGTTCGAACAATTGCTAAGTTATAAATATTAAGATTCTTATATCTAATTAACTAACAAATTAAAGTAGTATATTAACAACTAAAGATTTATTACGTGTTGGAGAAAAGATTAAGGAGGTCTAGAGTTATGATTGTCCCAATTGTTGGAATCATTCCATCTACGTCTTCTATAATTTTGCCTAAGTATTCTCTACCGATCGTGAGTACTTCGGCTGTCGTAATTCTCTCTCGAGCAACTACCACAATTTACTAGACATGTTCTTTCGAATTACGCTAGCTGGCACTAATTCACCGCTCACTACGATCGCATCAAGGTTTTGTTATCTCCAATCCCGCGTTTAAACCCTATGTATTGATCTCTTACATACGTTAGGAGTGATGTTGTTCAACAACTACCTAAATAGTACCTTCTCTCTAGCAATACACACTAAATAGGCAATTGATGGCCATTTAAGCAACAATAGTAAACACGTAGTTGAACAAGTAAAGAAATCTAACGATTCAATTATATAAAAACATAACGAGAATTTATTTTACAAAAGGTTCTATCAAAACGCCAGATAACAAATTAGATATTCATAATAGTATGCAAAACTACAATACTAGAATTCATAACCAATAACGAAAATAGGAAGAAGTAAGTAAAAAACCCGTAGAAGAATTTTCCTCCTTGCTCCTAGCGTGTTCTTGCCTCCTTGGGTCGAATCCCCTCTCTAAAAACGTCCTCCCTATAATGTCTAACCCAATAAACTAACTTTAAGGGGTATTTATAGGGTAGGGGGATAATTCTACATGTCCAAAACTAATGAGGAATTAAAATTTGCTCGGATGGCATCATCGGCGCGAGGCACTGTCTATGGTGCCATTATTTCGACGGAAGGCACTGTTTGGGGCGCCAATACCAGTGCCCTGGACAATGCCTTGCACTGTCTATGGCACTATTGTTTCTGCGCAAGGCACTATCTGGGGCGCCAATGACAGTGCCCTGGACAATGCCTTGCACTGTCTATGGCACTGACTTTTCGTTTCCTTGCATGTCTTTTTTTATTGCTCCATTTTCTAGCTCTGAAGTACCATTTGGTGCAACTTTTCTCCAATTCATGTCCAAGCATTCCTACACATTAAATAAACCCTATTAAGCGCAATTGTCGCACAAATTAGGATCCAAACAACAAGCAAGTATGGTAAATAACGTCAAAATATATGGAATTATCTCACGACATCAACACCCCACACTTAAATGTTGCTCGCCCTTGAGTCAACCAACTAAACACTTCCTCATCAAGGACCCAACAAGCCACGCATTCACAGCACACTACACCTATGATCATGGTTGATAGCAACAATTAAGCTCTAGCATATACTGTCAAAATGCACTTCTCATACTTATGCCCAGTTTCAAAACATCCAACACATGAACAACATGATTATAAAAATCCTAGCCTCGAAAACTAACTCAATGTCACAATGCACCCAAGGCTCTTGAATACTTAATCTAACAAAGAAGTCTAATAATGTTACCTATCCTTTGTGAAACCATGTGCCCTTACAATAAAACAAAAGAGCAAGCAGTTCACACATCCAAATCACATGATCGAATATAATTTAAGGACTCACACATATGAAGAAAAGGCGCTCACTCTCTCAAAGAAGTCATGCACGCTGTGAGCACGTGATTTTTGCCCTAAGCAGTAATTCCCAAAATTTCAAACAAAATAATTTTTCTAGTATTTTATAAATTCTTGTGAATTTTGTGGCGTTCTTTGGTAATTGTTGCATTTTTATTAGTGCATTTTAATTCATATGGAAAATATAAAAAATACATTCCGCATTTGTTTTAGGTTCTAATTTCACATTTTAGAATTAATTAGTAAGGAAGAAAATAACAAAAATTGTTCTTTTGCATTTATACTTTTAATTTGTCTTATTTTACTTTTGAATTAGGAATTAGTGTAATCTTGGAATTAATTTGGGGTTTTTACTTTTAATTTTGCATTTAACAAATTTCAAAAAATATATAAATGAACAAAAAATCAAAAGAAATAAAATGAAATTGACATTGAGCTTAATCAGGCCACCAAGATTGGGCCACTGTCAAATTAATCCCAGCCCAATGCCCCAAGTCTTTGCCAGACCAGCCCAAATCATCAATCCGGTCCAGTTCCCTCCCCATGGCAAAACGACGCCGTTTTGGCGTCACTCAATCCTGCCCGTCCATTCCCATGATCCTACGGCCCTCATGGACCCAAACCATCCCATAAAACTGTCCGAAAATTAACCTAAAATCTAAAACATTGTTTCAGCTTCCTCGTACCTCCCCTGTAACGCCGGCGTTACCACCACCCTCCTCCGCCCTAGCCCCACCATCTGCCACCGTCCCTCCGTTGTCCGCCGCCGGCCGGGAATCGTCGCTGCCGGCGGCGATGCTCCGATGACCACCAAAATTACACCCCAGATTCCCCTTCCCTTCCTTTACCTGAATCCACTGTCCGTTGCCCTCAAATCTTACCAGAACTCGTCAAATATCCGTTCGAAGTTTTCCGGCCAAGTCGCCGGTTATGCCAAACGGTCCCAAATTAACACCATGGGACCGCCTTGACCTCCTCTATCCAACCCCCATAGCCACGTGTCTCAAATATGGCCAGAATTGCCCAAATATCCGATCAAAATCCGGCAGAACCCTAAATTAGAAAATCTTAGGGATTTTCGACCATAACTTCCCTAATCATGTGTGTTCTTTTGGAAAACACACGATTAGGGATGTTACGCGTCAAGAATCCCGGAGGATTCAAACAAATGACCAGTCGGAGTTCACCCCATAGTCAGTCAAGTGCTCAAGCTAAGTAAGTTTTCCTCGTTCTCCTTCGTTAGTCTTTTCCTCTTGACTGATACTTCCTCTTGAGCAATCAATTTAGGGTTTGAGTTTATTTCTCCTCATTTTTCGATTGAACTAGTGGTCAAATAGATTAGCCTGTTTCTTATTTGTTATTCTTCATGGTCTCTTAATCAATAATAAGAATTGGGTCGTTTGTCAATTTAGTTATGACTGAGTTCTTTAGGATTAGGATTAATCATGCTTAGAATTTAGTTTAGGTTTTGAGTTGCTTAAATCTTCTCCAGGCTTCATGAATAAGTTGTTCTATTAGTTGTGTGTATCGAATATGTGTGCTTACAGTTTTAATCAATACTATGATTTGTTATTAGTGGTCGTTAATCCAAAAATCAGTAGTCATTTGAATTTAGGATTCGCGATTGGATTGGTGGTTGGTTAATTTGCAGAAATAGTTATTTGGACCAGGGTCAATTAGAAAGTTTAGTGTAGTTAATGGCAGGCTATAATTTCAGAAGTTCGAAGGTAGTTTAGGCATAGGAAAAGGTACTTTCAGCAAGATTTAGTAATTTTGGAAAAGGGGTAAGGGTAGAGTAGGGATTGTAATAGGCATAGAACCTTCTAGGGGGGACCATAGTGTAGGTTCTAATAAACTTAAGTTAGTTGCTTTTGTAACAAGTCAGAAAAATAAGGGGGAAACACTGAAATTAGAATAGGGACTAAGGGGTAAAGGGAAAAATCTGAAATTGGACCTAAGTTCACCTATAAATAGGCAAATAGGCATTCATTTGCCTTGATTCACAAGTTTAGAGGCCTAAAATTCACCCCCCCCCCCAAAGTATTGACAGATCTGAAGTCTGAAATTCAAAAAAACAAATATAAATTCAAAAACCACTAAACAAAACAGTAGAAAAATCCTAAAAAATATGTACTGTTCTATTGGGACTCTCTTAGATCAAGTTTGAATTTCATTTGTAGATCAAATTTCAGTGCAACATAAGGTTAAAAACGGTTTGAGTATCTTATAGACCTTGTTTGGTTCAAGTTCAGGGACTTTTGGGTTGATTTCGAGTGTATGTTGATCCAATCATATCTGGTTTTCATCTGTTTTTGGTGTTTAATCTGCTGCTAGTCATTCCTGGGTTTGCTGTGGTATTTTTGGATCTGAAAGTGATCTAGTTGCTTTGGATTTGGGCTGCTGTTCATTACTGCCTTAGCTGACCTCTCCTCCTCCATTTCTATTTTATTTCCAGGTACATATTCTCGAGACTGACTTGATGTATAGTTGAGTTGGAACATTGAAATGAAGGCTATTTGTTTACCTCTTGAGACGTGTGTGTTCAAGTTGTCTTGCTAGGATAAATACTCATGGATTTGCATTTGTTAAGCTGCTTTAAATTTGTGTTTACATTGTAAACCCTGGACTGTATAACTGGACTGTATAACTGGACTGTGCAATGAGTTTTATTCTGATTATAGCAATTCACACGCTAGAATCTAATGTCTACTTTCTGCGGTTAATGACATGATTGGACTGTTTAATTTGAGCTGAAATTTGTATGACTGTAAGAGCTATGAATGTTCAATTATTGGTTGTAGCATTTCGATGATTCGTGTTGGTAGGCCAATAGAGTTCGAAATAGTATTTTAAAACCGGCCAATGATAAGTGTCAAATTAGCTCTTTGGAATCTGTTAGTTTAATTCGGCAAATACCTTAATAGGATCCACGCATTAGAAATACCAAAGACCTGCGATTATCTACAAGTCTGGGCCAAACAAACAGCCCAACTGTGACAAGGATATTAGGTCGGGCTTGTCTCCAGGCTGGGCTGATTTTGCGATTGGTAATGTCTCCTTATTGGGCTTACTACAAGGCCATGTCTGGACAGCAACTATTTATTGAAAATTTAAGGTCTGTTTTAAGGCCTGATTTCTCGTAAGGGCCTGCTTTAAGGCCCACAAACTCGAACGTTCCTTGGGTATTTTGTTTTAGTTCAACACCTATGTGAGTATCTTGGCCATAATACATGGACATACTAATTGATTGGGGCCTTCTCTTGTTAGTAGAATATTTAATAGTGTTTCTCAACTTTCTCAAGGTCGCTAAGCAAATAAATCGCGGGTCCCTTGACAAATGCTTAAGTTAAATATTTAGACTTCGGGATAGGTCGTTTAGCGAATTTCACGACCTTCCCCAAAAATAATAAAAAACGCGTAGTGGCTTTAGGTGCGTACTTTAGTAATATCACTTTCCTGAATTCGGGTGCACATTTATGTGACCCAAATCCAAATCTCAACGTAGTCAAAGTGTGTTAACAATCACGGGTGCACTGGTGCGACGTGGTTCGAGATGCATTTTCACGGCGTTGCAATTCTTAAAAATAAAAATGAACGTTGTTTACTAGTAAAAGCACATGGGACATAACATGTTTCGAAATCAGATAAAATCAAATACAACAGTTGAGCGACCGTGCTAGAACCACGGAACCCGGGAATGCCTAACACCTTCTCCCGGGTTAACAGAATCCCTTACTCGGATTTCTGGTTCGCGGACTGTTAACAGAGTCATAATTTCCTCGGATCAGGATTCAATCGGTGACTTGGGACACCATAAATCTCCCAAGTGGCGACTCTGAATCTTAATAATAAATCCCGTTCCGATTGTCACTTCAAGTTGGAAATAACTCCCTTTATCATACCCTCTTCCGCGGGAGTGGGGAAAAGGAGGTGTGACATACGCAAAAGGTACCATAAGCTTGCCCATTATGTAAACCTCTACTAATGTATGCTCGCTTGGTCCGAAATCAACTAGGACTTTATTATGGTTGTAATGTGGGCTAAGGGTCGGGCAGGATATATTTAGGATATAGTGGCTAACCCTCCTAAAACTTTAACATATCACGTATTCAACTTTAAGCGCAAAATTCCTTCAATCCACTTCAATCATTGTTGATACCCAATTTTTCCCAAAATATTTTTAGTTGCATATATACCTTCAAAATCATGCATTAACACCAATTGGTATTTTTTCCATAATTTTTCCACGTTTTTTAATTTGTCTAGTATTTATTTCCAATAAATGATTATAAAATTGCATCACAAATGATTTCAAAGGCATTTATTGATTTAATTTATTGTTTATGGTCCTATTAAGACCAAATTGTTCCATAAATAGCCAAATTGGCACCTCTTGGCTATAATTGCAATAATAGCCCATACGTATAATTTTGCACTATTTTTTTACCAGAAATTAGTCCTTTATATTTTTAAATACCAAATAATCATTTCTAAATTATTCTCATGCAATAGAATCACTTTTTATAATTAATAATTATGTTATAAACTATTTTTGACTAATTTAATTCGGGTATTTAACAAATAGCCCATTTGTATTTCAATTTTAGCCTTAATTAAAACAGCCCAAACACTTAATTAAACTAGCCCATACCCCAAGCCCAATTCCTAATACTACCCGACCCAATGCTGATTAAATCAATTTTGGTCAACGGTCCGGATTCGTTCTTTCCTAAATTAACCCAGACCTATACCCCCAAACTCCTCATTCACTCTTCACTCACCCGCCGTCACCCCTCTCCTTCTCTCTCAAACTCCCTCTGCCTAAACCCTAACTCCCCTTCGCCGGCTGCTTGCTCGCCGGTAATAATGGAGGCTCACCACCACTCCTAGCCCTAATGGCTCCCTCATGACCGGATTCTTGCTGTCTTGAGGTCCTCAAGGGACCAGTGGCTGTTCACTCACCACCCATGGCCTGTTCTCGCCATTCTCAGGCCACCATGGCCCGATTGAGTAAGATCTTCATATTTCTCGGCTAAACCTATGGGTTTCTAAGCTGGTCTCTCTATTTCAGGGTTATTTTCTAGAAAACCCTAATCTCTTCTCCTGTACCTCTTAGATATGTAACAGATCTGAAGTTTTTCTGAGCCATTTTCGTTTGTTTATGAAAAACCTTTCGATTTCCCGATGCGTCGCTTTATTTTCCCGTTAGGGTTTCTGGAACTTTTTTTTTCAAAAAACATATTTCGGGTCTTTTAATGTTGTTCTCTGATTCTCATATGTTTTGAACGATTTTTTGTTAAAATTGCTTTTTAATCCTAATTTGATATGTTAAAAACCCAGTTTTAACACTATGTTATAATCCTGAGTTCATTCTTGCTTGTCGATTCTGCTATGTGTGTGTTCGAAGCCCATGAATATGTTTCGATTAGTGATTTCTACCCCAATAATGTCTTACTAGGGTTTCTAATTTGTCTCTTTCTGGCTATACTCAGTACTTGTTATTCGTGGAAGTTTATAATGTTTCCCTTAGTATTAGTACTATTTTTTCGATTCTTTAAATCCCTGATTTCCTGGGACGATTCTCTTTACTGATTTCCGACTACTTTTCCTGTTTTCACAACCCTTAAATATTTTCTTACCTTGTTATGTGATTGACTGCATTATTGCTCGATTCTTACTGTTATTTCCTTAATTAGAACTCTATGTATCTACCCCTAATTGCTTATTCTGTACTTAGGTCTTCTAAACTCTTCCCTTATTTGATACCTGTTCTTTACCGTTTGAAATGACTCCCTTAATTAAGGGAAGACTTGGACTGATTTTACTTTAATTGATTCCGAGTTCTCCAATTACTGAACAATTTGATTCTTACCTTATTTACCTAGCTTTCAAACTACTATATATATGTTTTCTTCTACTCTCATTAGACACGAACATTAGTTCATAACTCCCTCACACACTGAATTAGCCGGCTGCAAGCCAAGGCTAATCATTGCACCCTATTGCTCTTCACTTTGTGTCTATTCTCCTTAACTGGTATGTTCTGATTTCAGTTCAAGTCCTAAACACTATGTGTTTTCTTGCTGTTTTAGATTACTAGTTACCAGTCTGTTCCTGTCTATTATCTGACCTTTCAATATGTAACTAGCCTGTTTGGATCAATGTTAATGTTGTCCTAATTCAAATATGTGATCAGCATGATGTGAGCTTGTCCATTCCTTGTATTATGTACTGACTTTACTCTATTAGTATATGTTTGAATGGTTATGTGTTAGCTGGTTTCTGGTTTGAACCTGTTTTGCAAAACTGATTTGTTACCCTAAGTTATTCTGATGCTATGCCCAATCATGTCTAGTACTTCTATGTCCTCACTGTTGCTATGAAATCCTATATTATGTCATCTCCCAATCCCATAAAACCCCTAAGCACTTCTGATTCTATAACTATGTTCTAATTAGCACCTTTGAAATCCATGCCTTACTGCTCGCACTGTTAGCTACTCCTTAATTATAAAAGACTTTTGTTTGTCATACGTTCATTATGAGTATTATGTGTCCCCAATTCCCAATTCCCAATTCCCTTTGTGAATCATGTGGTTAGGACTCTGTTGCTCTATGATTGATCTGTTGTTTGTTTGATTACACAATTCTTGTCAAAACTGTTTTACTGCTAAACAACTCTCCTATTTTTATAAAACTACCTCAATTGAATCCTTTTCAATACTGTGTTTCCTATCAAACCTTTTCAGAAAACTATGTCAAGCAATCTCACTCCACTCTTAAGTCCCTAGGTTCTGCCCCTCCAGTGTGTGACTGCCTTGGGATCCCTGTGAGATCCCTCTGAACTATGATGCACTGGGGCTGGCCCTTCCACACTGCACTTTCTCAGTTTTGGTTATGAAGTCTAGGTGTTAGCACTGCCCGGGATCCTTGAGGTCCTTTGGGAACTCTAACACACCTGGACATGAAATTGGCTATGGCATCTTGGCATTTGAGGCTATGGAAAATCTGGTATCTTTAGGTACACTTGGGTCTGCTTCAGGCTCCCTATAGTTAACTTCTTCTTTTTCTTTATTTGTTTATATAATTTATTCAGCTGGTCTATAATTATTATTTGTAAACAAATATTGGGATGGTTAGTGAAACGGGAGGAGTAGCTATATAATCCAATTAATATCATTGGGGTAGAAAGCATGGCATAGGCTTTACATTATTTATATCTGCATTAGAATCCATGTTTTTTGGATCAATACACTCATCCAAATCATGCAAAATATGCACTAGATATCATGTTCCTAGGATTTCATGTCTACTGTTTCAACATCTCATCCGTCACTAATCCATGTTTTATGTCTATCACTTAGAAATCCTGCTCCTAGGACAATAACAACATTAGCATAAAAGTTGTTACTCTTGTGCATTCAGAAGTCATATTTCAATAACTCTGCAGCTCTTGTGTGCATTTAGAAATCATGCCTTAGGGATTTTGTTTTTTAACCATCCTGCCATTCGCACGTGCATATTAGATACCATGTTCTAGTGTTTGCATTTTGTTTAAGACGCCTAGTTAATTACTTATTCATGAAAAGGTAATAAAAAATAATCTCACATTGTGATGTTTACTGAATAAAACTGGTAATAATCTCTGCATTCTCAGATTCGTATCAACTAGAACATCATACTCTTATGGTAAAACGACTTCTGAACTGTTAATGATTCTGGTAACTATTATACATGATCCCACGCCTAGGCAAGCCTTAGGTGATGAATCTTTATAAAATGGGAAAACTGTTTTTTCTTGTGTTTACTGCTTAAAGATCCACAGGTCTAAGATCAGTAGGCAAATGGACTCAGTTCTTCACACTTGGGTCCTAATTCGATACTGTATACTGTCTGCTCATCTAGATATCGTGTTCTAAGCTTTTTCTCTTAAATACTTAAAAACAGCTGTCTGAGACGTGCATTTGCTTGTTATATTTGTGGAGGTAAATGTGAGCCTTTAGTTGTTTCCCTTTCTAAAATACTGTCCAACTTGTTTTGTTTGGCGCCTAGACTTTTCTCCTTTAAAACACCTTAGGATGGTCTAGAACTACCCAAATTAGAGGTCCTAAATACCTCCAGGGCCACAAAGAAGGGACGGGTAATGCACACATAGGATATCTATCAAGGTTATTAGTACGCTTTAGGCTATGACCAAAGGGAGGGAATTGGGTAGTAAGGATAAGATGACTACGCGCTAATGCCACATGTAGCCCCTCATTGAGGAGTGATTACCGCGCATTGTGTGGGTATGATCCTGTAGGCTAACCAACCTAGGACCCCCCGTTCCAATTCCTGTTGTTTAAATGAATTTACTTTTCTTTATATATGTGCAACTTGTTCAAAACCTTTTTTTTTTGTTTCATTACTGGAATGTCAAAACATGTCTTTACTTGCAAGTATGTGATAAAACCATTTATCTATTTATTTGACTAATTCACATGAGTATAAGTGCGGCTGGGACCCACCGTTGTGGACCGAGAGGTGTGCCTAACACCTTCCCCTCAAGGTTATTTTGAGCCCTTACCCTAAATCTCTGGTAATGCAAACTAGTCCATGAGTTAATTGCTCAAGGTGCCCTAGCGCACCATAATCCTTTAGGTGGCAACTCTTCAAAAACCCAATTTCCAAAAGGAAACGAGTCGATCCCCCATGGAATGTTGAAACCCGGACCTTTCTCCACGAGGAGGGAAAAAAGGGGGCGCGACAACATGGGGACTCTGCTGGGGATATTTTAGGCTCTTACCGTAACGAACTTATCTTTGTGAATTAGTTTAAGCATGCTCTATCCCACGTACCCTTTCCCTTTACTTGAATTTAACTGTTTATTTTTAGCATTTATGATTTCTTTATTTCCCTGAAACTGACATATCTCTTTGTTTTCTTCTTCTGTAACTGTCTTTCAATCACTAAAATGCTGCATTTATTATTTTCTTACGTGCAAAAACTTGACAATATGCTGTTATTATTGCATTTACTCCACATCATATTCCACTCATGCGTATCAAAATCCTATAGCAATGCTTGATGAGTGGTTGCGCTCTTCCAATTTATTACCCTTAAATTCGAAAAGGCTTATTTGCGGTAAAACTAGTCGATCAGCGGTGCAGTCGACGGTTCCGTGCCTTTCCCCATCAAGTTGTCCGCTTGAGGGTACCAGTCTAAACCTCCATAGTAACCTTACTCTGATCATAATTGTGCATGCATCATGGTCAAACCTAGCCGGATTAATATGTTCTCCACATATTAATCCCTAAAGACAAGCCTTATCCATAGTCTATCGGGTTTTCCATAATCCCAACGGACACAACCACATTCTGTGCATTAATTCAGAGAACTAAATGCCAATATACTAATCATGAATGTATAAATAGTCGAGTCTGGTGGGGGATAAGGGACTAACCCTTTTGTTTTGCAGAAAATGAGGCACGAGGTCCCCAGATTCGGTATGGTTAGCAACATTCCGCCATTACTACTGAATTGGTGGGAGGACCTTTTCTCAAGTGACAAGAAACACGTAAGAAAGTACTTGGGCAATTTACCTTCTCTACTGGACATTGAGCCAAACAAAAGGTTGATCAAGGCTGCCACTTTATTCTGGGATAGTGAAAGGGTTGTGTTCCATTTTGGCGACATAGAGATGACTCCACTTCTAGAAGAGATTCGAGGGATTGCGGGATTGACTTGGGATAGCCCCGGGTTATTGGTGCCGGAGAATCGTACCGGTAAAGGATTTCTAAAGATGATGGGGTTGAAGAAAAATGCTGACTTGAGATGCCTGAAGGAATCTTACATACCCTTCGAGTATCTGTATGAGAGGTATGGCCATAGCAAGTCCTTTCGTACTTACCATGACGAGATCTCTCTCACTTCTCTGGGCCACATCCACCGCAGAGTGTTCGTGTTCATTGTGTGCTTCTTGGGCCTGATAATATTCCCAATGAAAAGGGAAAGAATCCACACAAGGTTGGCCATGGTCTCCAAGACTTTGATGGAAGGGATTAACGGACAGACATACACCATAGTCCCCACGATCATAGCCGATATCTACAGGGCTCTGGAGCGCTGTCAAAGAGGGTTCAAACATTTCGAGGGTTGTAACCTGTTGCTGCAGCTGTGGTTATTCGAACATCTTCAAAGGGGCCAGTATCGCCAGGAATTTCCGCGAAGGGCTTGGAATGACCATATTGCCTTCCATCACCCCAAGCGGATGACCTACATTCCGAACAGGTTTGCTCAGCCGGAAAGTGCCAAAGAATGGGTAGAATTCTTCGATAACCTGACCGAGGAGCAAGTGCAATGGATGTTTGAGTGGTTCCCAACAAACGAATTCATCATCAGATCCAGGGACGCTCCACACCTGGTGCTGATTGGGTTGAGAGGGATATACCCTTATGTCCGTATCCGAGTTATGAGGCAAGCAGGTAGGAAACAAGTTGTGCCGAGGGTTGCCAAGATGAGTCATTTTAGAGCAGACTTCCAAGACGACGATGTTCCTCACAAGTGCCAAGCCCAGCATATGTGGCAACTACAAAATCATTGTGGAGAAGAACACCATTGAGCCCGACAGGTATCATGCAGGGTGCGAACCTCTCTACCCGGCATGGTTAGAAGACAATCTAAAAGGAATGGTGATGCCAGGAGCCGGTCGAGGGAACAGAATCATAGATGAGAAGCTGAAGCTCAAGTCAAGTACAACAGGCTGCGCAAGAGGGTCCACGAGTCTGAGAATGAGCACCGGGAAATACATGAGAGGAATGTGAGGTTGATCGAAGAATGGAAAGAAATGGCAGTCACTTCCAACAGGAAGCTGGAATATCTGGAGCGAGGAATAGTGGAGCTGGAGGGTAAAGTCATAAAGAGGATTGAGGATTGCTAGAATGCTGAAGGAGGACATTTGGCCAGAGCATACTTGTTGTTGGGTCTGCGCGAGCTGGGAGACCTGTACGATGGAGTCAGGAAGATCGAATTTGGGGAAGGTCCTTCTGGGACCAAATAGGCTAGATTTACTTGCTTACCTAAAATGTAATAAGGCCAAGTGCCAGTAGTGACTTATCTTTTTCTGTCATCTTAGTGTCGTTTTGGGATTCGTCTATTTTTATATTATGAAATGAGGCATTTGTTGGCATCTAAGTTCTCCAAATCTATTTTTCGCTAGGCCTACCTCGGGCACATGAGGCTCCCAAATTAGGACGCGAATTTACATTCCCGCAATACGTGTTTAAATACTGCAACACTTCAAAATCCTCACTAACTTGTTACCTTTTGTTTTTGTCTTTATTTTGATTATTCCCATTCCCTAAGGTTGGTTCACTCATACTGGCATCATCAGCATATCATACAAGATCTAGAGGCACTCCACCTCCACCTCCTCCAAGCAATACAAAAGGCAAAGGAAAAACAAAATTGGACGACCTAAGTGGTATTCGAAAGGAGAATGCTGAGAACGCAGAAACTTCAGACGGTAGGAGTACTCCGGCACCAAATGATCTAGCCTTGAGATTTACAAAAGATACTGGAGCTACAAGGAGAGCTAGAGCAGGTTCGCAACTTGGCGAATTTATCACTCACCCTGAATGTCCCCGACATCAATCAACGGAACACAAAGAACCCGGAACCTCCCCAAAACACATCAAACCAATACCCACAAAACCCTCCTGCACCACATCAATACACAACCCCACCCCAAAATCTCAATCCCTTACCCATACCAACTCCACCACAACACCACCACCAATCAATCCAGTACCCACCAACCGCCACTTACCACACCCCCCAAAATACACCACAACCCATTCCTGACCCTCAAAACTCAACCAATGACCATCACTACACCCAAGTCCCTGGCACTCGTCAGAACAACCCCATATATGTGGAAACCATAACTCACTCTACTCAACCAACTTCCTATGCACCAGAATCCTCAGAGAAGGACCAGCTCATTAAAAATATGGCTGAAAAACTCAAGAAATTGACAAGTCGGTTCAGGGTGTTGAAGGCGGCAAAGGAATAGAAAGGTTGAACTATGAAGACCTATGCATACAACCGGATGTGGAACTGCCGGAGGGGTACAAACCTCCTAAGTTCGAAATGTTCGATGGCACAGGTGATCCTAAGGTTCATCTAAGGACCTATTGCGACAAGCTTTTTGGGGTTGGAAAGGACGAGAAGATCCGGATGAAACTCTTCATGAGGAGACTTACTGGTGATGCTTTGTCCTGGTACATCAGCAAGGATCCCAAGAAATGGTCCAATTGGGTAGGTATGGCATCGGATTTCATGGACCGATTCAGGTTTAACACAGAAAATGCACCCGATGTTTTCTATATCCAGAATCTTAAGAAGAAACCCACTGAGACTTTCCGCGAGTATGCTACCCGCTGGAGGTCGGAAGTGGCAAAGGTCAGGCCATCGTTGGACGAAGAACAGATGAACAAGTTCTTCATCAGGGCACAGGACCCGCAGTATTACGAAAGGTTGATGGTTATCGAAAACCATAAATTCTCCGATATCATCAAGCTTGGGGAAAGGATTGAGGAAGGCATCAAGAGCGGGATGGTAACGAACTTTGAGGAACTGCAGGCCACAAATAAAGCATTGCAATCAGGCAGCATATCAAAGAAGAAAGGCGTTGGGGCAGTAATGGTGCCTCAAGGCCTAAAATCTCCACTTACCTATCGAACACCTCCACCCACATATCAAACACCTCCATCCACATACCAAGCACCACCACCTACATATCAACCATCATCTCCCAGATACTCCCAACCAGCCACTGTCTATCACACCTACAACTCCCAACCACCTCACTTCCAATCGCCTCCGACTCGCCAAAATTATCCAAGACCCAATTTCGATCGCAAGCCACTCAGACCGTACACCGCCATTGCTGAGCCCATCGACCAGTTGTATGAGAGGTTGAAAGCCGCAGGTTACGTCACTCCTATCCCTGCTGTGGCATTAGAGAATCCATCCTAGTGGGTCAATCCTAACAAAACTTGTGCGTACCATTCCGGTATGAAAGGGCACACCACTGATGAATGCCGAGCAATGAAAGACAAAATCCAGACGCTGATTGACAACAAGGTTATATAGTCAAAGGAGGCCACACCAAATGTTCGCAACAACCCTCTCCCTAATCATAGAGGTGGTGGAATACATGTGATAGAGACGAACGAAAAGTGGGACCCTGAGGGGTCGATTGGGCTTATTCAGGAAGGTGATGACTTCAATCCCCCAATCACACTTACTCCTATTGTGGTCCAGACTCAGTCACCAATCGAGGTTGAAGTAGCCACATCAGTTCCATTTGAGGTAGAGGTGGCTCCACTCGCGGCCACACCTGTTCCGTTTGAGGTAGAAGTGGTCACACCGTTCACAGTGACAGTATCAGCCACACCTCCTTTCCACTCAAAAGCAATACCTTGGGATTATGTTTGTGAGCACGTGATTTTTGCCCTATACGAATTACTCCCATAATTTTAAAACAAAATAATTTCTTTCAGTGTTTGCAATTGTGTGGATTTTTGTGGCATTTTCTGTTAATTGTTTGCATTTTTGTCTGTGCCTTATAATTAGTAAAAATACAAAAATATGTTGCATTCGCATTTAGGGTTTGACTTTGCATTTTTAAGAATTAATTAGTAAGAATTTATTTTTACAAAAGGGAAAATCACACAAAAATAGTTTATTTTCACACCTTAATTTTAGTTTGGAATTTTGGTATTCCTTTTAATTCGGTTTTAATTAGGTATAATAAGTGTTAGATGTAGTAATTAATTTAACTTGATAGGATAATTTGATTAGGGATTAACTTAGGTTTGTTTTTATTTTTCAATTTAAAAAGAATTTAACAAAATTTGAAAATACAAAAAGAGAAAAAGAAAAGAACATGAAGAGAAATTGGTCATATTAATAAAGGGTAATTTGTTGGGCCATTTCAAATCTGTTTTCCCAAGCCCAGTCTCCCCAAAACAGGCCCCAAACCCATTTCCCTCACCCGATCCGATTGCCCTTTAATAAAATGACCCCGTTTCATTGAAGACCCATCTCAGCCGTCGAGGTCTCTTGATCCAACGGTTGGGAAGCGGGTATCACTTAGTATAAAATTGTCTGAAAACCCCTCAATCCCCCCCTCATCGTCTCTTTCACTCACCTCACCTCAGAGACTGCTCCTAACCCTAGCCAGCCGCCCCCTTCCCCCACCGCTTTGGGGTGGCGGCGCCACTACCAAACGGTCCCAAATTTACACCCTAAAACCCCCTGCCTCCCCTCATTCCAAATACCTCATTCACTCCTTTCGAATCCCAACAGAACCTCTCGAATCTTGATTCAAAGAGAACCCTAGAAATACCAAAGTCCAAATCAGCGGATTTTCTTAAGAGTTTGGGCCGTAATGGCCTTTATTCGTGTTCCGATCAATAATGTGAAGAAGTCCACCAGAGCTTGTTGAATTAGTTCCTGGCCAGTTTTTAGGTATCGTCCTTGTTCATTTTCGTTTGTGTATGTATCTTTACTTCCGTGTTTCTGCTTCGTCTCCTCTTCTTGGTTTTTTGTTTTGTTTTTTTAGTTGTCTTGGGCTTCTGGTATGCATGCTTGACTAATTTGGGGTTCCTTCTTAATTGGTTAGTACGTCTAACAACTTGGTTAATTAGCAGTAGTTTGGTTTAGGATTAATTATGTTGTTATTGATCTTTTAACTCATAAGTGTCAAGTTAACAATCTGCAGAGAATCAAATTGGTCGAATAGTTTTGTTAAGGCTTGGATCAGAGTTTGAATTGGAATGTTTCATTTGGACTGGTTCAGAATCAGCTTTGGGCTCTTTGAGTCATTTATGACCCAATTCAAAGAAGCCCGGCTGTTTTGAGCCCAGGTTCTGTTGGCTGGGGGTAATTTCGGGGATGTGTGGGATAGTTTAGGAATTTGGCTTGAAGAATCTCTGTTGTAACAGAAATAGAAGCTTCTCAGAAGCTGGCTGAGGGACTAAAGTGAATGGGGATTTTTGAGTTGGGGATTTTTGAGGAAAACACAAGTTGGCTAAGGTTTTTTAAGCTAAAACAAAAATTGGAAAAGGGCCTTTTTGCACAGCTAAATTGTTTAGGCTGCCCTACTTTCCTTGCCTATAAAGGCACATTTTTCTTGCCTTTGAAGGAAGAGAATAGGAGATAGAAATCAGAAAATCAAAAACGGCTGAAGAATTTTAGGAAAATAACACTGTTTCATTGAGTTCATTTGGTGTTTTCTAAAGTTTTTCTAGTATTGAAGCAATTTCTGGTTAGCTGATACTAAAATGGATTAAATTCAAGTCTGGTTTGGGGTCTGCTGGTTCATTGAGTGATTGAAATTAGTGTCTGGACTATTGTATCTCATCTGTTGGGTTTAAAACTAGTCTGTTGGGTTATTTTCTGGTGCTGAGTGCTACTGATGTTGCTGTTTACTGTGATCACCTCTTTTCCTTTTGTAATCTCCAGGTACACTATCGAAACTTATCATGGAATTGAGCATCGATTATCATGTATGAAGATTTGGAAGTTCAAGTTGAAATTTGAATAGACACTTAAAGTTCTGATGTAGTTACTGTTAATTATTGCCATTGTGTGTGATTAGATGCTTCATTTTGTTTGATTTGGTTGATTAGATTTAGCGTATAGTTTCAGAATATTGGGGATGTATTATTGTTTGAACTCTGTATAAATGAATGGACTGTTTTAAAATTTAAAATGGTTCAAGGCATGTCAAGCCTGCTATGTGGGGATCTAAAAATGGACTCACGTGTGTTCAAGTTGTTAATGAGCATTAAGCCTAAAAATAGCATCTCTTAATTTCAAATTGATCGTGTGTTCAACTGGAATGATCCTTCTCTGTTTTCTGTTTTGATTCTTAAGCTTTAGTACTGATTGGAAACTCAAGTCTTGCTAATAGCTGATTTTGCTAGCCTTTCTTTTCCTTAGAAGCTAGGAGACTGTTATGGTTAAAAGCATCTGTTGCTTCTTTTGTACTCTCAGCATGTCACGTTGATTCTTAAGGGTTGGGATGTATTTAGTCAAAAAGGTTGATTAATTAGTTCAGGGATTGAAGTTTCGTGGTTGCTATCTTAATTGGTGCAAGTATGTGGACACTTAGCATAAATGAGCCTGTGTATCTGTCTTTTTAAAAATGAAATTTGGTTTGGTTATTTACATAATGTCTTTTACAAGGAAAGCTCGGCATAAGTTATTTGTTGTGCAGGCAGGAGTCATTGTTTGATTTAAATTGACTTGAAGTCGTCTGATTGTGCATTAAATTCGTTTGGAGCATTGCGAATTCAGTCATGTATTCAATGTCGTTTGGGCCAAATGGATCAATTGGCCAAGTAGAGGCATAGGCGGCTTCAAATTAGTTTTGTAAAACTTGGAAATTGGATTCTACTTTGTTTGCCTTTAAATAATTCAATGCTCGCAAGTGTGGGGACTCGATCTGTGGTCCCGTTTTTCCGCTAATGACTAAGCTGCCCGAAAGACTTGGGCCTGAGTTGGAATTGGTTACTTCCCTTTATATGTAAGGTCAGTGATTTGAGTCCAGGGAATCCCTTCTCCTCATGGATTTATTGATTTAAAGTAAGCTTTGATAAATTGTCTTTTAATTAATTAGCTTCTTTAAATAGTCGAGGTGCGCCATGCCGAACAAAAATGATAATTGCATGGCCCTCGCTTAATTAGTTATAATTCAACCTTAGAATTCGAGGCATGCCATTTAGTAAATTTCCATGGCCCTCGCAAAGCTAACAACGCGTAGTTTCTTTAGGCGCGTCATTTTAATAATATTACCTTCCTAAAATCGGGTCCGCATTTATGTGACCCAAATTCAAATCTCAACAATGTTAAAATATGTCGAAGACCGAGGGTGCATTTATGTGACGTGGTTCAAGATGCGTTTTAACAGCGTTGCAATATTCCTAAATGAATAAAAGCGGTTAAAGTTAAAATTACACATAGGTTCAAAGTGTTTTAAAATCAGATAATTATGCCAGTTATAACAGTTGAGCGACTGTGCTAGAACCACGGAACTCGGAAATGCCTAACACCTTCTCCCGGGTTAACAGAATTCCTTACCCGAATTTCTGGTTCGCGAACTGTAAAACAGAGTCAATCTTTTCCTCAATTCGGGATTTAAACCGGTGACTTGGGATACCATAAATCTCCCAAGTGGCAACTCTGAATCTTTGAAAAATATAATCCCGTTTCGATTGTCCTTTAATTGGAAAAACTCCCTTATACTATACCCTTTCCGCGTGGTGTAGTAAAAAAGGAGGTGTGACAATGTTGCTGAAGCTAGGCACAAAGGAAAGGCAAAGATGGAGGAATCTGATGCCGCACAAGGAATGACCGGGACCGGGAGAATCTATACACCTGAGCACCTGGGAGGACCAAGTAAGGATGCCACTACCAATCAGCCTGTCATTGAAACAGGACCAGATGACTTGTGGAGGAAAGTGCAAGCAAAGGAGTATTCTATCATCGATCATTTGAACAAAACCCCAGCTCAGATATCCATCCTGTCATTGTTACAAAATTCAGAAGCACACAAAAACGCTTTGATGAAAGTGTTGAGCGAAGCCTACGTGCCTAATAACATCACCAGCGGAGAGATGTCTAATATGGTAGGACAGGTGTTAGAAAGTCACAGAATCATTTTCCACGAGGATGAGTTGCCACCTGAGGGTCTGAACCACAACAGGGCACTGCACATTACAGTGCGATGCGAAGACTACTTCATTGCCAGGGTCTTGGTTGACGGAGGTTCAAGCCTCAATATTTGTCCATTGGACACTTTGAAAAGATTGGACAAAGGTTTTCATGAAATACGGAAAGGAAGCATGAATGTGAAAGCTTTCGATGGGTCTCAAAGGGCGATCGGGGAAATCAACCTTTGCTTGCAAATGGGGCCAACTTGGTTCGACGTCGAGTTTCAGGTGCTCGACATACCAGCCTCATATAATCTTCTGTTGGGCTGACCATGGATCCATGCTGCTGGAGCCGTGCCTTCCACACTACATCAAGCCATAAAGTTCGAATGGAATCGTCAGGAGGTGATCATTCACGGAGATGGGAGTAACCCCATTTACACCAGTCAAACCGTCCCAATTATTGGAAATAGAAGAAGGCTAGGGGGGAAACTTATCATCACATCGAGCGTGTCAATGCCGTCGAGAAAGATAAATGGTGGAGCTGTAAAATAGAGAGCATACTGGCATGGTCTGGGTATGAACCCGGTAAAGGACTTGGGAAGAATCTCCAGGGTATCACTAAACTGATACGGCTGAAGGGTCATGGTACTACCTTTGGGCTCGGATATCAGTACACATGGCAAGAGTATAATGTTGGTCGCCTCCATGGCGTGGACCGTACTACCCTCTTGAGCAACCAGGCCATGACTAGATCAAGCCTTTCACCAAGCTGATACAATATGGGGAACTGCAGAAGAGGAAGCATTAGCTAGGCTGAAGAATCTATTTTTAGAGGACGAAGACATGGACTGCAGTACAATAATTGAGGAGGAGGAAGAAGAAGGCCTCACTATTCAGACTGTGGAGAAGGGAGCTGTTCTCAGGAACTGGACCGCCACACCATCCCGGGCCAGCCGAGTCCCTGGGTAGCTTGGCAGATTTTATTTCCATAGCCTTTCTAGGCACTTAAGATTTTCAGTAACTTTGTTTTAAAGACTTATTTGTTTCAAAATAAATGCTCGATTCATCGAGCCGTACTGGTCTGTATGTTTTTCAGTTTTAATCAAATTCATTGCTCTTTATCATTCATTATTATTTCTACACTTTTTCTTTCTACAGCGTTATTATTACTTTTCCTGATGAACCGGTGACTGTGACATGTAATGAGGCAACGCAACATGAGGATAGTGATTCAGATGAAGAGACGGGATACCCAAGGAAGTTGTTAAGAAGGTGGAGAACTTTGAGAATAAGTCTAAGTCCAATCTGGACGAAACTGAAGCAGACTTGGGGGACGCCGTGACCGTCAAAGAGAGTCGTATCAGCATTCACTTATCACCGACAAAGAAGGAGGAGTACATTCATTTCTTAAAGGAATTTGAGGACATTTTTGCATGGTCGTATGATGACATGACCGGTTTGAGCACGTCCATAGTGGCTTACAAGTCACCCACCAATTCAATGTGTCCGCCAGTGAAGCAGAAACTGAGAGATTCAAACCAGATATGAGCCTGAAAATCAAAGAGGAAGCTGAACTCAGCGATGCAGAATGGATAAGGAGCCGCTGTGAACAGTTGGCCCTTATCGATGGAAAGAGGATGAACGCAGTGTGTCATGGTCAGCTTTATCAGAACAGAATGTCCAGAGCTTTCAACAAAAGGGTCAAACCAAGGCAATTTGCACCAAGACAGCTGGTGCTTAAGAAGATCTTCCCACATCAAGATGAAGCCAAAGGGAAATTCTCTCCTAACTGGCAAGGTCCTTATATGGTTCACAGGGTGCTGACAGGAGGAGCACTCATACTTGCAGAGATGGATGGAGAAATCTGGCCAAAACCAATCAATTCAGACGCAGTCAAGAAATATTATGCTTAGATTATTTACATTTCCTCATCTGATGTAATTGAACTACGCTTGACCTAATTCCCGTTAAGAGGGGATACGTAAGCAACCTTATGGGTTTGGTCATATCATAATAAAATTTCCATTTCCCCCCAAGATCAGAAACTGGGGCAGAATTTTGAAGAGGACCCTCAAAATTCCGGAGCAAGTCCAGCCAACGCCAACATATGTCAGACGGTCAGAAATCGGTTAAGAAACTAGGGGAAGAGGGTTCAGCAAGGCCTATTATCCGCAAACGGTCAAAAGATCATCTACCAAACTGGGGTAGAATTTTGAGGAGGACCCTCAAACATGAGAGAGCTGCAATGTCTTTGAAATGTGCTACAGTCGCTGGTTCATCTAAAAATCACGTGATATATCAAATACGTTTCTAAATAACTCTATTTTTCATCAATAATTGCATATTTTCGAAAACTCTATTTCCGTAACAGCCAGGTTACCCAGGAAACTCAAAAGGGCCCCAGAACGGAGCAAAGCAAGGCCAGCAGAAGCACGAACCAACCTCCCCCCCCCCCCCCACAAAACTTATATTTTTTCTTTGAACGCAGGTACATCTGACATAGCAATAGCGTCCGCAGATATGTACACGAAACAAGATCACCATCAATCAGTCCATCAGACACCGAATATTATCTCCAGCTAAGACATATGATACTCTTATTTGCTACTCGCTCTTTGCGTGGGACTAAGCCCTGTCCCGCGTCCTGCATGAGGCTAATCCCTGCCTCCATATTTGCACGAGGCTAATCCTTGCCTCCATACTTGCATGAGGCTAATCCCTGCCTCCATATTTGCATGAGGCTAATCCCTGCCTCCATATCTGCATGAGGCTAATCTCTGCCTCTATACTTGCATGAGGCTAATCCCTGCCTCCATACTTGCATGAGGCTAATCCCTGCCTCTATAGCTGCATGAGGCTAATCCCTGCCTCCATAATTGCATGAGGCTAATCCTTGCCTCCATACTTACATGAGGCTAATCCCTGCCTCCCCTATCTGCATGAGGCTAATCCCTGCCTCCCTATTTGCATGAGGCTAATCCTTGCTTCTACATTTGCATGAGGCTAATCCTTGCCTCCCATAGCTACATGAGGCTAATCCTTGCCTCCCCCTCTGCATGGGACTAAGCATTGTTCCTCTTTGCACAAATATTGCTCTATTTCTAGTACTATCTATTTGTTTTTCAATCGGGCTAAGCTTTTCCCTTCATTTAACAAGACTAAGCATTGTCTTGGTAGCATCATATTATTGCACCTCATGGGCTGAAATATCGCCAACCTATCCAAAGGCGTCATAGTCTAAAAGGCATCATCCTCATAGCCGAAAGACACCATGCCATGGCCTGAGAATCCCTCAAATTTGCATATCATTATTCAAAGGCGTCATGGTTCGGAGGCACCACCTTCATGGCCCGAGAACAACATTTCATGGCCTGCAAATCCCTCACTAAAAAATTCATGGCCCAGGACGTCATGGTCCAAGGACGTCATCTTTAACTGTCCAAAGACAACCTTCATGGTCCAAAGGGAATATGCATCATATTTAAATTTTTTGCACAAATACATGTCGGTAGCATCTTTTCATCTGCAGGTGACCAGCAAGCAACCGCTATCCTAGCAGGAGAGACCTTGCTCCAGTTCCTTTAACGGTCTCAACCGCTCACCATAGCCGCTCTTGCGTCCCGTGTTTGCTCTTGCAATGACTTCACCAGTATATCTCGCCAGTGAACCCGGAACTACATACGGCCTGATTCCTATAAAACCAGGGATATGTAGGCAGCTCAGAAGCCAGGGTGCGGCCAAAATCTCTCAACCATTTCGCTCGGTCAAAATTGGCCATCATATCTTTACCCGACAACTCTTTCATCCTTTCCGGGTAAAGAGGGGCAGCTGTTGATACCCAATTTTTTCCAAAAAATTTTTAGTTGCATATATACCTTCAAAATCATGCATTAACACCAATTGGTATTTTTTCCATAATTTTTCCACATTTTTTAATTTGTCAAGTATTTTATTTCCAATAAATGATTACAAAATTGCATCACAAATGATTTCAAAGGTATTTATTGATTTAATTTATTGTTTATGGTCCTATTAAGACCAAATTATTCCATAAATAGCCAAATTGGCACCTCTTGGCTATAATTGCAATAATAGCCCATACGTATAATTTTGCACTATTTTTTTACCAGAAATTAGTCCTTTATATTTTTAAATACCAAATAATCATTTCTAAATTATTCTCATGCAATAGAATCACCTTTTATAATTAATAATTATGTTATAAACTATTTTTTACTAATTTAATTAGGGTATTTAACAAATAGCCCATTTCTATTTCAATTTTAGCCTTAATTAAACCACCCCAAACACTTAATTAAACTAGCCCATACCCCAAGCCCAATTCCTAATACTACCCGACCCAATGCTGATTAAATCCTGGCCGTTGATCAATTTTGATCAACGGCCCGGATTCGTTCTTTCCTAAATTAACCCAGACCTATACCCCCAAACTCCTCATTCACTCTTCACTCACCCGCCGTCACCCCTCTCCTTCTCTCTCAAACTCCCTCTGCCTAAACCCTAACTCCCCTTCGCCGGCTGCTTGCTCGCCGGTAATATGGAGGCTCACCACCACTCCTAGCCCTAACAGGCTCCATAGACCGGCAATTCTTGCTGTCTTGAGGTCCTCAAGGTGGCCAGTGGATGTTCATCACCACCATGCCCTGTTCTCGCCGTTCTCAGGCCACCGTGGCCCGATTGAGTAAGATCTTCATATTTCTCGGCTAAACCTATGAGTTTCTAAGCCGGTCTCTCTATTTAAGGGTTATTTTCTAGAAAACCCTAATCTCTTCTCCTGTACCTCTTAGATCTGTAACAGATCTGAAGTTTTTCTGAGCCATTTTTGTTTGTTTATGAAAAACCTTTCTATTTCCCAAAGCGTCGCTTTATTTTCCCATTAGGGTTTCTGGAACTTCTTTTTTCAAAAAACATATTTCTGGTCTTTTAATGTTGTTCTCTGATTCTCATATGTTTTGAACGACTTTTTGTTAAAATTGCTTTTTAATCCTAATTTGTTATGTTAAAACCCCAGTTTTAACACTATGTTATAATCCTGAGTTCATTCTTGCTTGTCGATTCTGCTATGTGTGTGTTCGAAGCCCATGAATATGTTTCGATTAGTGATTTCTAACCCAATAATGTCTTGCTAGGGTTTCTAATTTGTCTCTTTCTAGCTATACTCAGTAATTGTTATTCGTGGAAGTTTATAATGTTTCCCTTAGTATTAGTTCTATTTTTAGATTCTTTAAATCCCTGATTTACTGGGACGATACTCTTTACTGATTTCTGGCTACTTTTCCTGTTTTCACAACCTTTAAATATTTTCTTACCTTGTTATATGATTGACTGCATTATTACTTGATTCTTACTGTTATTTCTTTAATTAGAACTCTATGTATCTACCTCTAATTGCTTATTCTGTACTTAGGTCTTCTGAACTCTTCCCTTATTTGGTACCTATTCTTTACCGTCTGAAATGACTCCCTTAATTAAGGGAAGACTTGGACTGATTTTACTTTAATTGATTCCGAGTTCTCCAATAACTAAACAATTTGATTCTTACCTTATTTACCTAGCTTTCAAACTACTATATATATGCTTTCTTCTACTCTCATTAGACACGAACATTAGTTCACAACTCCCCTACACACTTAAAGCTTTTCTGCTCTCTTTCTTGTTACTTGCTACTATTACTGGATTAGCCTGCTGCAAGCCAAGGCTAATCATTGCACCCTATTGCTCTTCACTTTGTGTCTATTCTCCTTAACTGGTATGTTCTGATTTCAGTTCAAGTCCTAAACACTATGTGTTTTCTTGCTATTTTAGTTTACTAGTTACCAATCTGTTCCTGTCTATTATCTGACCTTTCAATATGTAACTAGCCTGTTTAGATCACTGTTGGTACTGTCCTAATTCAAATATGTGATCAGCATGATGTGAGCTTGTCCATTCCTTGTATTATGTACTGACTTTACTCTATTAGTATATGTTTGAATGGTTTTGTGTTAGGTGATTTCTGGTTTGCACCTGTTTTGCAAAATTGATTTGTTACCCTAAGTTATTCTGATGCTATGCCCAATCATGTCTAGTACTTCTATGTCCTCACTGTTGCTATGAAATCCTATATTATGTCATCTCCCAATCCCATAAACCCCCTAAGCACTTCTGATTCTATAATTATGTTCTAATTAGCACCTTTGAAATCCATGCCTTACTGCTCGCACTGTTAGCTACTCCTTAATTATAAAAGACTTTTGTTTTTCATACGTTCATTATGAGTATTATGTGTCCCCAAATCCCAATTCCCTTTGTATGAATCATGTGGTTAGGACTATGTTGCTCTATGATTGATTTGTTGTTTGTTTGATTACACAATTCTTGTCAAAACTGTTTTACTGCTAAACAACTCTCCTATTTTTATAAAACTACCTCAATTGAGTCCTTTTCAATACTGTGTTTCCTATCAAACCTTTTCAAAAAACTATGTCAAGCACTCTCACTCCACTCTTAAGTCCCTAGGTTCTGCCCCTCCAGTGTGTGACTGCCTTGGGATCCCTGTGAGATCCCTCTGAACTCTGATGCACTGGGGCTGGCCCTTTGCACACTGCACTTACTCAGTTTTGGTTATGAAGTCTGGGTGAGCACTGCTCGGGATCCTCGAGGTCGTTTGGGAACTCTGACACACTTGGACATGAAATTGGCTATGGAATCTTGGCATTTGAGGCTATGAAAAATCTGGTATCTTCAGGATACACTTGGGCCTGCTTCAGGCTCCCTATAGTTAACTTCTTCTTTTTCTTTATTTGTTTATGCAATTTATTCAGCTGATTTGTAATAATTATTTGTAAACAAATGTTGGGGATGGTTAGTGAAATGGGAGGGGTAGCTATATAATCCTATTAATATCATTGGGGTAGAAAGCATGTCATAGGCTTTACATTATTTATATCTGCATTAGAATCCATGTTTTTATGATCAATACACTCATCCAAATCATGTGAATTATGCACTAGATATCATGTTCCTAGGATTTCATGTCTACTGTTTCAGCATCTCATCCGTCACTAATCCATGTTTTATGTCTATCACTTAGAAATCCTGCTCCTAGGACAATAACAACATTAGCATAAAAGTTGTTACTCTTGTGCATTCAGAAGTCATATTTCAATAACTCTACAGCTCTTGTGTGCATTTAGAAATCATGCCTTAGGGATTCTGTTTTTTAACCATCCTTCCATTTGCACGTGCATATTAGATACCATGTTCTAGGATCCTGTTTGCATTTTGTTTAAGACGCCTAGTTAATTACTGATTCATGAAAAGGTAATAAAAAATAATCTCACATTGTGATGTTTTCTGAATAAAACTGGTAATAATCTCTGCATTCTCAGATTCGTATCAACTAGAACAGCATGCTCTTATGGTAAAACGACTTCTGAACTGTTAATGATTCTGGTAACTATTATGCATGATCCCACGCCTAGGCAAGCCTTAGGTGATGAATCTTTATAAAATGGGAAAACTATTTTTTGCTTGTGTTTACTGCTTAAAGATTCACAGGTCTAAGATCAGTAGGCAAATGGACTCATTTCTTCACACTTGGGTCCTAATTCGATACTGTATACTGTCTGCTCATCTAGATATCATGTTCTAAGGTTTTTCTCTTAAATACTTAAAAACAATTGTCTGAGACGTGCATTTGCTTGTTATGTTTGTGGAGGTAAATGTGAGCCTTTAGTTGTTTCCCTTTCTAAAATACAATCCAACTTGTTTTGTTTGGCGCCTAGACTTTTCTCCTTTAAAACACCTTAGGATGGTCTAGAACTACCCAAATTAGAGGTCCTAAATACCTCCACAGCCACAAAAAAGGGACGGGTAATGCACGCATAGGATATCTATCAAGGTTATTAGAACGCTTTAGGCTATGACCAAGGGGAGGGAATTGGGTAGTAAGGATATGATGACTACGCGCTAATGCCACGTGTAGCCCCTCATTGAGGAGTGATTACCGGGCATTGTGTGGGTATGATTCTGTAGGCTAACCAACCTAGGACCCCCCTTTCCAATTTCTGTTGTTTAAATGAATTTACTTTTCTTTATATATGTGCAACTTGTTCAAAACCTTTTCTTTGTTTCATTACTGGAATTTCAAAACATGCCTTTACTTGCAAGTACGCGGTAAAACCGTTTATCTATTTATTTGACTAATTCACATGAGTATAAGTTCGGCCGGGACCCACCGTTGTGGACCGAGAGAGGTGCCTAACACCTTCCTCTCAAGGTTATTTCGAGCCCTTACCCTAAATCTCTGGTAATGCAAACTAGTCCATGAGTTAATTGCTCAAGGTGCCCTAACGCACCATAATTTGTTAGGTGGCGACTCTTCAAAAACCCAATTTCCAAAAGGAAACGAGTCGATCCCCCATGGAATGTCGAAACCCGGACCTTTCTCCGCGAGGAGGGAAAAAAAGGGGGCACGACAATCATCACAAGGTAGCTCACCACAGAATATTTTCCTTCTTCTTTACATACTGCTTCAGATCACATCCACTAGCAAAAATAAGAAACCTTATTTATTAATTTTATTCTCTTTTTCTTTTGTATTTTTGCCTTGCTACTAATGGATTTTTATTTACAGCATAAGTGCACATTTTTTCCTTCTATTGGTTCCACTCAAAAGCTACCCCAAGTTTCCTCATTACTTCTTTCTAGCGCGCTCTTTACAATTCAAGTGCTTTAAGAGGTCTAAGGATCAAAATGATTCAATTAAGAATAAACGGGGATAGGCTTGTAATGTGGGTTCCAAAAGAAAAGGCTTATAAGCTCAAAAGGGTAACTAGGGATGATTTTATTTGTGATAAACAACAAAACTCAAAAAGATCCAAAAAAGCCTAACATCACTTTTCAAACCGAGCAACACCTAGGATTTCGATTCAATTCACATTCCGGGCAATCTCTAGACTCAAATGCAATAACATGGACTATTCGAAGGACTCACTTCATACATGGCACATGACTCACTAAGGATGGTTTCATTCGGACTCTCAATCAAACAAGTATTCAAAAAGCCAAGAGATATATTAAGCACAAAGCACAAAATGAACACAAGTCAAGCAACCGTGACATAAGAGTCATAACACATGCTATTCATTTTTACCAAGGTCATCATATATTTTAAATCAAGGGAAGGTGAAACACATGCCAGAACCTAAGTATCCAACCATCAAACAAGTCAAAAGGTGCGAATCACATCATTTCTTCTTCTTTATTTCCTACATACTACTCTAAAAAAACTACTACCCGGTTCAAGTTACATCCCATGGAAAAGAACCGTGGCACAAAGAAAAATTACGGGGGAATATTACTACCTAAGAAAAATAAAAAAGACATATTTTTGTATTTTTCTATTTTTTTTTGTTTAGACTTAAATCCCTCAAGAAATCTATCTAGGAGATCCATCGTTGGGAAAAGTCCAAAGAAAAAAATTTAAAAAAAAAATATCAATTACACTAACACTACTAAAATAGCATAGAAAGTCACCCAGACAATCTTCTCACCCCACATTTAAAATTGTGTATTGTCCCCAATGTACAGCATAAATAATAAGAGGGTAAAAGAAACTCCCTAGTAGGCCAAAGGCCGAAGCACCAACAGCTCATGGGGTACTCAGACTTCTCCCCGGGTATTTTACTTTGTGCAGGCACCCCACACTTAGTTCTAACCATCTGGCTTGGTTTTGCATCCTTCCAATAGCTATGCTTCCCATGCTCCTAAAAAAATCAAAAACGACACTACAAAAATAGTACAGTAAAAAAGTAATTAAAAAAATTAAAAACAAAAGAAAGAAGTAAAGTTGGGTTGCCTCCCAACAAGCGCCTAATTTAACGTCGCGGCACGACATGAACCATTTTCTGCCTCCACCTCGAGCTTATGAATTGAGCCCCTAATTTGGCTTCAAGTTTTCGGTTATGCTCCAGGGGTGGTGGAACAAATCTAATTGGCCCAAGCAACCATTATACTATTCTACACTTCTTGGCTTTTAGATGAGGTATGTAGTCCTGTCTTTTTGGCAAGAAAAATTCCATAATGTAGGTACCTTGTTCCTCATTCCTTGACTCCTCAATCGATTTGGATGACTTTATTTTGCATATCATCACCCAAACACAATGTGAAAAAATGTTTGGAGTCAGGACCAATGCGCTCAAATACATAAACTTCAGGACTTTCAACATCCTCAACATCGATGATACTAGAGTCAACAAAATTTATATCCGCAATGTCCTTGGCTAACTCCAGTCTCACGTCTTCAACATCGGCATCCTCAAATTGTAGTTGGCTAGGTTGTTGGTGTTCGACTCTGACCTCCTCCATTAGCACCTCAATTTCAGTATCTACTTCATGCTTTTCTTGGCTACCATCCCCAATATTGGCTTGTTGAGCATTAAATGCTTCAACCAATTGACTCACTTGTGCCTCCAAGTTACGAATAGTAGCATCTTGCCTTTGTATGTGCAGTTGTTTCTCATTATTTTGTTCCACAAGACATCTTAGCATATTCTTGATCTCTTTCAGGTCATCATCCCTGGGTTCTTTGATCATAAGAAAAAGTAGAACCATCATAGTAAGGGGTTTAAGGAGGATAAGAAATATAAGCACAGCCATGAAAGTAACCATCTTGACCACCACACATCTCACACACATTTCACATATAAGATTGAGTTGGGGCAAACTCGCTCTCAGAAATATTTTGATAATTTTAACATGGGTGATTTCCTTCACAATATGTATACGGATCAAAAGTAAAATTACCAACACCTAAACTTCCATAATTCCAAAGATGTCAGGTTTCTCAAATCAACAAGTAAAATAAAATAAAATTAAAAAAAAACAAAATAAAATAAAAGTTCAAACTTGAAACCTAAGCAATGTGTAATGCTACAACTACATTGTTAGTTCCCCGGCAACGACGTCAAAATTTGATCACGCCAAACACTTGTCCTAAAAAGGATAAGCGCTCGCTGCAAATATAATCCGGTTTAAAAGTCTGGAGTCGAATCCCACAGAGAACTAAGGTTTAGAGACAACTGTTGACTATTACTAAGAAGACAAGTTCGAATAATTGCTAAGATATAAATATTAAGATTCTTATATCTAATTAAGTAACAAACTAAAGTAGAATATTAACAACTAAAGATACTACGGGTTGGAGAAAAGATTAAGGAGGTCTAGAGTTATGATTTTCCCAATTGTCGGAATCATTCCCGCTACGTCTTCTATAATTTCGCCTAAGTATTCTCTACCGATCGTGAGTACTTCGCGTGTCGTAATTCTCTCTCGAGCAACTACCACAATTTACTAGACATATTCTCTCAAACTACTCTACATGGCACTAATTCACCGCTCACTACGATCTCACCAAGGTTTCGTCATCTCCAATCCCGCTTAAACCCTACGTATTGATCTCTCATATATGTTAGGAGTGATGTTGTTCAACAACTACCTAAATATGTACCCTCTCTCAAGCAATACACACTAAATATGCACAGTCAGTTGATGGTCATTAAATCAACAACAGTAAACACGTAGTTGAACAAGTAGAGAAATTTAACGGTTCAATTAAATAAAAACATAACGAGAATTTATCTTACAAAAGGTTCCATCAAAACCCTAGATAACAAATTAGCTATTCATAATAGTATGCAAAACTACAATACTAGAAATCATAACCAATAATGAAAATAGGAAGAAGTAAGTGAAAAACTCGTAAAAGAATTCTCCTCCTTGCTCCTAGTGTGTTCTTGCCTCATTGGGTCGAATCCCCTCTCTAAAAACTTCCTCTCTATAATGTCTAACCCAAACAACTAACTTTAAGGGTATTTATAGGGTAGGGGCCGAATTCTGCATGTCCAAAACTAATGAGGAATTAAAATTTGTTCGGATGGCATCGTCGGCACGAGGCACTGTCAATGGCGCCATTGTTTCGGCGCAAGGCACTGTTTAGGGCGCCAATGACAGTGCCCTGGACAATGCCTTGTAGTGTCTATGGCACTGTTGTTTCTGCGCAAGGCATTGTCTGGGGCGCCAATGGCAGTGCCCTGGACAATGCCTTGCACTGTCTATGGCACTGACTTTTCGTTGCCTTGCACGTCTTCTTTTATTGCTCCATTTTCTAGCTCTAAGGTACTATTTCATGCAACTTTTCTCCAATTCATGTCCAAGCATTCCTACACATGAAATAAACTCTATTAAGCGCAATTGTCGCACAAATTAGCATCCAAACAACAAGCAAGTAGGGTAAATAACGTCAAAATATATGGAATTATCGCACGACGTCACTACTATATTTTTTTTAATTCCCCCCTTTCAAGAGCTCCCCACCTTGCATTTGGGGTAACTCGAACTCAAAATCTATTGGTTGAAAGTGATGGTTGCTCACTAGTATGTTCAATTAGACATTTTATGTGAATAAAAAGCGAGTGCGTGTAATGCCGATCCACCTAACCAAGTACTATGTACCTCAAAAGACATTTTCCGCACGTGTGAAATATTAGGTCACGAATAGGCTACTCTATTCTTGTCTATTAAATTCTTATTCTCATTATCTCAGGTCAAGTCAGGTATTTAAATAAATTTGACACCGATAAGGATTCTCTTTAGTTTTTCTCAGATGTTAAAAATTAAGTGGGCGTTTGGACATAGAATTGTAAAATTAAAAAAAAGTAAAAATAGTATTTGAAAATTAGAATTGTGTTTGGATATGAATATAATGAAAATTTTGATAACAGCTTTTTGGAGTTTTTAAAATTCTCAAAAAAATTTAAAATTCATCTTGTAGACATAAATTGTGTCAAGAAAATAAAATCAAGACCTAAAAATATTGCAACTGTTGATACCCAATTTTTCCCTATATACTTTTATATGTGTAAATACCTTTGAAGTAGCATATATATGCATATATAAGCATGCACAAGGTTTTTATAATTTTTTCATAATTTTAAGGATTTAAATTAATTTATTTCCTCCCCTTTTTATTCATAAAATCCCAATAATTATTTCCCAAATTATTGTTGTTGATACCCAATTTTTCCCTAAGTATTTATATGTACTCAAAATATCCTCAAAATAGTATATACATGCATATATAAGCATTCCC
>NW_017675293.1:57741-71097 GCF_001879085.1 Nicotiana attenuata
TATCTCAGGTCAAGTCAGGTATTTAAATAAATTTGACACCGATAAGGATTCTCTTTAGTTTTTCTCAGATGTTAAAAATTAAGTGGGCGTTTGGACATAGAATTGTAAAATTAAAAAAAAGTAAAAATAGTATTTGAAAATTAGAATTGTGTTTGGATATGAATATAATGAAAATTTTGATAACAGCTTTTTGGAGTTTTTAAAATTCTCAAAAAAATTTAAAATTCATCTTGTAGACATAAATTGTGTCAAGAAAATAAAATCAAGACCTAAAAATATTGCAACTGTTGATACCCAATTTTTCCCTATATACTTTTATATGTGTAAATACCTTTGAAGTAGCATATATATGCATATATAAGCATGCACAAGGTTTTTATAATTTTTTCATAATTTTAAGGATTTAAATTAATTTATTTCCTCCCCTTTTTATTCATAAAATCCCAATAATTATTTCCCAAATTATTGTTGTTGATACCCAATTTTTCCCTAAGTATTTATATGTACTCAAAATATCCTCAAAATAGTATATACATGCATATATAAGCATTCCCAAGAGTTTTGGTATTTTTCCTTATTTTAAATTAATTTATTGTCTATTTTAACAGTACAAAATCCAATAATTATTCCCAAAATTATCATTTTTGTGAATAACTTATTTTATTNTAGTGTTTTATAATTGTAAAATTAGTTCTAATATTTTTAAATTAATACATATGTATTATTAATCTGTTCAGCATCTTCAATTTTCTTTTAAAATCATTTTCACTATTTTTATAAAATAACAGGGGAAAACTGGCTATTTCAATTTTGGCCACATTTAATTTCAATTATAGCTTCAATTTCATTTTAATCTTAAACCCAATTGGCCCCAATCCTAATGCCCAATTGGGCCAGCCCAATTCCAATTTAACCCAACCCCTGACCCATTAAACTAAACCCGTCCGGGATCCCATTAAATCCAGGCCGTTGATCCTTTTGATCAACGGCCACAAATAACTCTTTCCTTTTTAATTCCAAACGACCTAACCCTAACCCTCATTTCTCTCAGACAGCCGCCCCCAAACTCTCTCCTCCTCTCAAACGCTCCCTAGCACTCGAAACCCTAATCGCCTTCGCCGTCTTCTCCGAGCAATCTCATCGGAGTCCATGGCTTCTCCGGCCATGGACATCCTGTGCTTACCTTCCTTTCCCCCAAACCGTGGTTGTTCGAGATTTCGAGGCCTGACCTCGATAAAGTCCGTTCAGATCCGTTGTAGATCTGTGGTTCTATGGCTTCTCCGGCCATGTCCTTGTGTGTTCGAGCTTTAAGAGCCTAGCTATGGCTCAGATCTGTTCGAGACCAGACCTTTTCCACGCCTTCTCATTTCTAGGGTTTCTCAGAAACCCTAAACTATTAGAGGTTCTTTCTTTGTTTATTGCCTAGATCTGTTTGACGTTTTGAGTGTTTTCCCTAAATTTCCTTTTCAAAATCGTTGGTTTTTCAAAATTAGGGTTTCGATTCTTGTTGTTCTTTTCTTTTAGATGTTTGTCTGTATTATGCTCGTATGTTTTCCTCCTCTATTACGCATGTGTTGTCTTTCTACTTTTATATGTATGCTCACATGATTAGTCCGTTTTTCTCACTCTTCTACCATGCATATTTACTACTGAGTTTCTTGATGTTTTGCTTTCCTGAACTATGTTCGTGTTCTTGTTAAGCATGTTTTCTTAAATGCCAAAGTTTTTCTGAGCATGTTCTTCATGCCTTAAAGTGGTTTCCTTTCTTTGATTGTTTCAAGCCCGCCATTGTATTTGACTGATTCTCATGAGACTCCTTGTGTCTGTTCACTTGCCTTCTCGTTTTGGTGTTTGACTCTATGGGGAAACCCTAGAAGTTGGGGGTTTTTCTTGGTAAATTGAACTAGGGTTCCACTTTGGTGACCCTGTACCTTCAGACTCACTATGAGTCTCTGGTTGAACCCGTATTCTTTTGTTTACGATTCTAAACACTTCAATGTTAAACTCTTCTGTATGAATTGTTTGCTTTATATGCAAGAAGCTCCTCTTCCAAGGTTTTTGGTGATTGCTTGATTGATTTTGGATCCCTTTGATAGGGTCTTGATTGATTGCCACTGATTTTCTTTGGTTAAGCCCTCTTTACCTATTTCTGGTTTGGTTCATTCGATTTAAACTTAGTACTTTGATTTTGTTAATTGTTTGATTGATTCCCTTTCTTTTCTCTTTACAAATCAAGTACTATTGAAACCTTTCCTTCAATATACCTCGTGTATTTTCCCTTCTTATGCTACTGTGAAGGATTTTATTCAAATTTCCTTTCCTTGTTTACACTTTTCCGTTTGAAATTAAATCCCTTGACTAAAGGGAGAATATTTGAGACTGATTTTTTTTTTTAAAAAAAAGGGTTTTCTTACCTTTCTTGTTTGCTTCTCTACACTATAAAAGAGGCTACCCTTCTACACTTTTAGACACGAACACAGAATATCATCTGAGTTCACAATTCCCTTTCACTCTCTCTTTCTGATACTCACACTGCTGTAGAATTTGCTCGCTTTCTTCTGCATTCTTTACTTCTATACCGGTATGTTTCAATTAGTTTATACGCCCCAAGAACAATGTGTTTAATTCTGTCCACATGTTTTCTAGCATATTATAACGTGTTTCCCCTTCTCTTACAGTCCAGCATTTAAATAATCTGTGCAGTTGTTTGTTTGTTGTGAATATGATGCTTTATGAATTCCCTTACCCCTTTTACCCCTTTGTATGTGAGTTTATTGTTCAGGGCATAGCAGCACCCCAATATTGCTGTCTATGATCCTGAACTGGGTTCATTGAACTCCTTAACTCAATCAATTCCCACTTCCCATTCTCCCCACTATGTGCTTGAGCCTTGACTTAGGTCTGATAGTGTCCTAATCACTATCCAGACCTTTGTCTGACCATCAAAAGGTCTGCTCCTAACTTGTTCATCTAGAAAGTGGTCAGGGGTGTGCCAGCCTACCTTATGGCTAGGTATGACCACCACTTGTCATGGCCCCTTAATTCCCTTTCCTTTGCACTTACTCCTAGCTATAAGTTCTGCCCCTCTCTTGCAAGCCATGCTTTGGGACCCCTCAGCTCCCTCTGAACTTGGATGCCTGAGGGCTGGCTATTCCACACTGCACCATCCTGTTCATAATGGCATCCTGGGTGTAAGCAATGCCTGGAATCCCTGAGGTTCCTTGAAACTTTGAAACACCCTGGATAATGAGAAGGCTTTGGAGATCTGGACCCCGGAGTTGGTTAAATACATATTATTGGACATTAAGATTGAATTGGGCTGCTTGGATCTAGCTGTTAGTTTTTGATGTATTTCTATTATTTCAGTTGATTCATTGGGTTGTAATAACTTGTATAGAACTCGGGGAATCTAGTAAAAGGGTGTGGGAGGGGTTTTACTTTCTTGCATCAATAAAGGGTAGATATCATGACTTTAGGACTTTAATTTTTTCACTAGAAATACTGCACATAAGATGGTTCGATGTTTCTGATTCAAGTCACCTAGATACCATGCCTATAGGGTTTAACGTTTAATTATGATATAAGTCATCTAGAAATCCTGCCTATAGGACCTTAACGTTCATGTAATCAGTGCATATAGAAATCATGCCTATAGGGAATGCATATGCATTAGGCAAACTGTAGGGTAATTAAATAATTACCTCTTCTTACCAGTTCTTAACAGACTTTTTAAAATCAGATATAGATATCATAGGATTCCGCATCAAGTTCGTTCGATTCTTCTTAAGCAATAACAATCTGTTAACTGGTCTCTAATGTCTTAATGTTTTCAGCCTCAATCTTTTGACAAAACTCTTTTGAATCAGTATACATTTGAGTTCTTCAAATCAACACCTCTTCTGAAATGGTTTCTTTCTAAAATTCTGCCTAAATATTTTCCAACTAAGTTTTGGTCTTCCTGAAATTGTCTTTAAAACAGTTCTGCAGTTTACTCTTTCCTTAAGTATTTCTGACTCTGGAACTCCTTTTATGGTTTATACTCATGATTCTCTTAAAACTTATTTCTAAACTGACTGCAGTCTGTACTTTCCGGCATTAGACTACTTTTCTAGAACCAGTACTTTCTAAATCACTCGCTTAAAATACCTTAAGTTCTGACAATTGGATCCAAGTTGCCTAATGTGGGCTTCCTGTCTAAACGTATGTATCGAACCAGTCCGCTCGCTGCTTAATTTTTAATTTTAAAGACCAAACCAGTATGTGTAAAGGCATGCTAAACTATATGTTATCTGATTTACGGGGTTTATGTGAGCCTTACCTGTTTGTCTGTTCATTCCCCCTACTTGTTACTTGTTTTTGAATGTCGATTAGAATTTTTGTCCTTTAAACTCCATAAAGGCCCCCATCCCTTTCTCCCCCTTTTAGGATTAGAAGTCCTAATGCCCCGGGACTGATAGCTTGGGACGGGTAATAGCATGCGATAGGCAAACGATACCATTCCGCGCTCCAATACCTTAACGGGGAGGGAAAGGGTAGACATGGAGATGATGATTACACGATAACACTATGCGTACAATTGAGTACCAGTGTTGTGCGAATGATCCATGTAATATATAAACCTAGGAACCCCCCCCCCTCCCTCTTTATTAGTTTAACAATTTTCTGAATCTTAAAAAGCTGTTGCACTTTCGACTTCTGTTTTTCACATAATTTTCAGATTGTTCGCACTAAGTACTTGACTTCTTCCTACTTGCACTTTTAACTAAAATTGCTCCTTCCCTAATATCCAGCATTTTTTTTTAACCTTTTGTGCTCCTTATTTGTAATAATTTTCTCGTATTTGCAATGCTTGCTTGTTTACTTGTTTGTTTGCATTCAAAGTCACAATTGTAGCATGGCCGGGAACCACACTAGTGGATCTTGAGGGGTGCCTAACACCTTCCCCTCGAGATAATTTCTAGCCCTTACCCAAACTCTGGTTCTTCATCTCAAATTCTTCCTTAAAGCGTCCTAATGCACTATAATCATTAGGTGGCGACTCTTCAAACTCCAAAAATCCAATTCTCGCAAGGGAATAGAGTTGTCCTCCCGAATGTCGTGAACCCGATTCCGCGAGGAAAAAGGGGGCGTCGAAAGCATGGCGACTCTGCTGGGGATTCTTTAGGCTTTTACCATTGCATGCTATATGTGACTTTATTGCTTTCTTTTACTGCTTTGTTTAATGCCTAAATTTGAAACTGCCTTGTCTTTTTGTTTCCTTTTTATTTAACGCTTTCATTTACTGTTTCCTTCAATACCGTTGTAATTTTTGAGCAATTATTGTAATCATTATGAACGTGAAAATACATGACAATTTGTTTTATTCTTGTAATTGCATCTTCAACATCATATTCCACTCGTGCCAAACAAATACCATAGCAACGCTTGATGAGTTGTTGCGCTCTTCCAATATTATTACCCCCTAAATTTGGCAAAGGCATATTTGCGGTAAAACCAGTCGATCAGCGGTGCAGTCGACGGTTCCGTGCCTTTCCCTCTTGAGTTGTCCGCTCAAGGGTACCTGGTCTAATACCCCAATAGAAACCTTACTCTGTTTAAACTGTACATACATCATGGTCAAACCTAGCCGAGTCAGTTATGTTGTCCACATAATGACTCATTAGGATAGCCTTGTCCAAAGTCCACCGGGTTTCCTTGAAACCCAAACGGACGCCACCATATTCTGTGCATTTATTTGGAGAACTAAATGCTTTTATGCCAATTATTGATTTAAATAGTCGAGTCCGGCGGGGGTGAGGGACTAACACTTTGTTTTGCAGAAAATGAGGCACGAAGTCCCCAGATTCGGATGGGTAACCAACATTCACTCAAGGTTGCTAAGCTGGTGGGAAGACCTTCACTGCCAGAATGCCGAGGGAAGCGAAGGGGGACACTTGGCTAGATCTTACTTGCTGCTAGGACTACGCGAGACTGTTCGATGGAGCCAAAGATGCCAAATCTGGGGAAGGTCCTTCTGGGACCAAGTAGTTAGGAGTCGTTTATTCTTTATTTTTAATGATTTAATAAGGCCAATGGCCAATAGTGACATTTCATTTTCCGTTATTTAGAGTCATTTTTATCAATAAAATGAGGCATTTAGCATTATAAGTTCTCCAAAACTATTTGTCGCTAGGCCTACCTTGGGCACAACGAGGCACCCAAATTAGGACACGATTTATATTCTTGCACTATGTGTTTAAATATCGCAACGTTTTCTCCTCATAATCTTTACCAACTTGTTACCTTTTTGTTTTATTCCCCTTCCCCAAAGGTTAGTTCGTGCACTCTGGCATGATCATCTTAAGCAGAAGGGCACATCTCAATAACTGGACTATCAGAACCACCAGAGCCCGGAAGGCTTCGGGGTAGCAAGGCTAAACAAAAGCACCATGCATTTCATTTTTAGCTCACTCTACTAGTTGATTTTCTTTCCGCATTGTCTTTTATTTCGAAAAAGAGCTCCGATGTTTCAAACAATTAGGGATTCAATCAAAGCATTTCATTTTATCTTATATATCTCGCTTATTATTTTCTCCATCATTTACTCTATTTTATACAGCATTACTATTACTTATCTTGACGATGAACCAACGACTGTGACTTGCAACGAAACAACGCAACAAAAGGACATAGATTCAGAAGAAGATGAAATACCTGAAGAGGTCGTTAGAGAGGTTGAGAATTTTGAGAACAGACCTAAGTCCAACCTGGAAGAAACTGAGGTCATTAATTTTGGAGATACAGAGAACGTCAAAGAAACTCGCATCAGTGTTCACCTGTCACCATCAGAAAAGGAAGAATATACGGAATTTTTGAAAGGGTATGAGGACATATTTGCCTGGTCATATGATGATATGACTGGCCTCAGCACATCCATTGTAGCTCATAAACTGCCAACAGACCCGACTTGTCCGCCAGTAAAGCAGAAGCTCAGGAAATTCAAATTCGACATGAGTTTGAAAATCAAAAAAGAGGTCACTAAGCAAGTCAAAGCCAAGGTTCTCAGGGTAGTGGAATATCCGACAAGGTTAGCCAACATCGTGCCAGTACCAAAGAAGGACGGGAAGGTCAGAATCTGTATCGACTACCGGGATCTCAACCGGGCCAGTCCCAAAGACGACTTCCCATTGCCAAACATACACATTCTCATCAAAAACTGTGCCAAGCATGAGTTGCGGTCTTTTGTTGATTGTTTCGCCGGGTATCATCAGATATGGATGGATGAGGAGGATGCAGAGAAAACGGCTTTCATCACGCCGTGGGGAATGTATTGCTACAAAATGATGCCATTTAGGTTGAAGAGTGTTGGCGCCACCTACATGAGAGCCATGACTACTATCTTTCACGACATGATACACAAGGAGATCGGAGTATATGTGGACGACGTCATCGTCAAATCCAAGAAAGTCGCTGATCATATGGATGATCTGAGAAAATTCTTCAATAGACTGAGAAGGTACAATCTGAAATTGAATCCTGCCAAATGTGCATTCGGGGTTCCTGCCGGAAAACTGCTGGGTTTCATCGTAAGCCGTCGAGGAATAGAAAATGACCCATCAAAGATCAAAGCCATCCAAGAATTGCCACCGCCAAAGAACAAGAAGGACGTGATGATTTTCTTGGGAAGACTCAACTATATCAGCCGGTTCATAGCCCAGTCCACAGTCATTTGTGAACCCATTTTTAAATTGCTAAAGAAAGACGCTGCTACTAGATGGACTGACGATTGTCAGAAAGCCTTCGACAGAATTAAGGAATACCTGTCAACGCCACCAGTCTTGGTTCCGCCCGAGCCAGGAAGGCCCCTATTGCTTTATCTTGCAGTTTTGGATGAAGCGTTCGGTTGTGTTCTAGGGCAACATGATGAAACGGGAAGAAAGGAGCAGGCCATCTACTATCTCAGTAAGAAGTTTACCCCGTACGAGGCCCGGTATTCCTTATTAGAATGCACTTGTTGTGCTCTAACTTGGGTAGCTCAGAAATTGAGGCATTATTTCTGTGCCTACACTACCTATCTCATATCCAGGATGGACCCATTGAAGTATATCTTTCAGAAACCCATGCCCATTGGCAAGCTCGCCAAGTGGCAAATCTTGTTGAGTGAGTTCGACATTGTTTACGTGACTCAGAAAGCAGTTAAGGGCCATGCCATAGCAGATCACCTCGCCGAGAACCCTATCGGCGGAGAATACGAACCCCTGAAAACGTATTTTCCTGATGAAGAAGTGTCCTTTGTAGGAGAAGATATTGCAGAATCCTACGAGGGTTGGAGGTTGTTTTTCGACGGGGCCGCCAATTTTAAAGGAGTTGGCATAGGGGCAGTCCTAGTATCAGAAACCGGCCAGCATTACCCGGTATCCGCCAAACTCAGGTTCCCTTGCACAAATAATATGGCCGAATACGAAGCTTGCATCCACGACAGGTCCCCAGATTCGGATGGTAACCAAAATCTCACTAAGGTTGCTAAGCTGGTGGAAGACCTTCACTTGCCAGAAATGCCTGAGGGAAGCGAAGGGGACCTTTTGGCTAGATCTTACTTGCTGCTAGACTTACGCGATATTATTTCAGTTGATTCATTGGGTTGTAATAACTTGTATAGAACTCGGGGAATCGTAGTAAAAGGGGTGTGGCAGGGGTTTTTACTTTCTTGCATCAATAAAGGGTAGATATCATGACTTTAGGACTTTAATTTTTCTACTAGAAATACTGCACATAAGATGGTTCGATGTTTCTGATTCAAGTCACCTAGATACCATGCCTATAGGGTTTAACGTTTAATTATGATATAAGTCATCTAGAAATCCTGCCTATAGGACCTTAACGTTCATGTAATCAGTGCATATAGAAATCATGCCTATAGGGAATGCATATGCATTAGGCAAACTGTAGGGTAGGTAAATAATTACCTCTTCTTACCAGTTCTTAACAGACTTTTTTAATCAGATATAGATATCATAGGATTCCGCATCAAGTTCGTCCGATTCTTCTTAAGCAATAACAATTTGTTAACTGGTCTCTAATGTCTTAATGTTTTCAGCCTCTATCTTTTGACAAAAACTCTTTTGAATCATTATGCATTTGAGTTTTTCAAATCAGCACCTCTTTCGAAATGGTTTCTTTCTAATATTCGGCTTAAACATTTTCCAACTAAGTTTTGGTCTTCCTGAAATTGTCTTTAAAACAGTTCTGCAGTTTACTCTTTCCTTAAGTATTTCTGACTCTGGAACTCCTTTTATGGTTTATACTCATGATTCTCTTAAAACTTATTTCTAAACTGACTGCAGTCTGTACTTTCCGGCATTAGACTACTTTTCTAGAACCAGTACTTTCTAAGTCACCCGCTTAAAATACCTTAAGGTCTGACAATTGGATCCAAGTTGCCTAATGTGGGCTTCCTGTCTAAACGTATGTATCGAACCAGTCCGCTCGCTGCTTAATTTTTAATTTTAAAGACCATAACAAGTATGTATAAAGGCATGCTAAACTAGATGTTATCTGATTTACGGGGTTTATGTGAGCCTTACCTGTTTGTCTTGTACCTTACTTTCCCCCTACTTGTTACTTGTTTTTGAATGTCGATTAGAATTTTTGTCCTTTAAACTCCATAAAGGCCCCCATCCCTTTCTTCCCCTTTTAGGATTAGAAGTCCTAATGCCCCGGGACTGATAGCTTGGGACGGGTAATAGCATGCGATAGGCAAACGATACCATTCCGCGCTCCAATACCTTAACGGGGTGGGAAAGGGTAGACATGGAGATGATGATTACACGATAACACCATGCGTACAATTGAGTACCAGTGTTGTGCGAATGATCCATGTAATATATAAACCTAGGACCCCCCTCCCTCTTTATTAGTTTAACAATTTTCTGAATCTTAAAAAGCTCTTGCACTTTCGACTTCTGTTTTTCACATAATTTTCAGATTGTTCGTACTAAGTACTTGACTTCTTCCTACTTGCATTTTTAACTAAACTGCTCCTTCCCTAAAATTCAGCATTTTTTTTTACCTTTTGTGCTCCTTATTTGTAATAATTTTCTCGTATTTGCAATGATTGCTTGTTCACTTGTTTGTTTGCATTCAAAGTCACAATTGTAGCATGGCCGGGAACCACACTAGTGGATCTTGAGGGGTGCCTAACACCTTTCCCTCGAGATAATTTCTAGCCCTTACCCAAACTCTGGTTCTTCATCCCAAATTCTTCCTTAAAGTGTCCTAATGCACTACAATCATTAGGTGGCGACTTTTCAAACTCCAAAAACCCAATTCTCGCAAGGGAATAGAGTTGTCCTCCCGAATGTCGTGAACCCGATTACGCGAGGAAAAAGGGGGCGTCGACAGCATGGCGACTCTGCTGGGGATTCTTTAGGCTTTTACCATTGCATGCTATATGTGAATTTATTGCTTCCTTTTATTGCTTTTGTTTAATGCCTTTATTTGAAACTGACTTGTTTCTTTTGTTTCTTTTTCTTTAATTACTTTCATTTACCGCTTTCCATCAATACCGTTGTAATTTTTGAGCAATTATTGTAAACTTTATTGTATGAACGTGAAAATACATGTCAATTTGTTTCATTCTTGTAAACTGCATCTTCAACATCATATTCCACTCGTGCCAAACAAATACTATAGCAACGCTTATAATGAGTAGTTGCGCTCTTCCAATACTATCACCCCCTAAATTTGGCAAAGGCATATTTGCGGTAAAACCAGTCGATTAGCGGTGCAGTCGACGGTTCCGTGCCTTTCCCTCTTGAGTTGTAAGCTCAAGGGTACCTTGTCTAATACCCCAATAGAAACCTTACTCTGTTTAAACTGTACATGCATCATGGTAAAACCTAGCCGAGTCAGTTATGTTGTCCACATAATGACTCATTAAGATAGCCTTGTCCAAAGTCCATCGGGTTTCCCTGAAACCCAAACGGACGCCTCCACGTTCTGTGCATTTATTAGGAGAACTTAAGTGCTTGCTATGCCAATTATTGATTTAAATAGTCGAGTCTGGCGGGGGGTAAGGGCCTAACACTCTGTTTTGCAGAAAATGAGGCATGAGATCCCCAGATTCGGCATGGTAACCAACATTCACCCAAGGTAGCTAAGCTGGTGGGAAGACCCTCACTGCCAGAATGCCGAGGGAAGCGAAGGGGGACACTTGGCTAGATCTTACTTGCTGGTGGGACTGCGTGAGCTGGTGAAGCTGTTCGATGGAGCTAAAGATACCGAGTCTGGGGAAGGTCCTTCTGGGACCAGGTAGTTAGGAGTCTTTCTTTTGCTTTAATGTAATAAGGCCCACGACCATTAGTAACATTTTATTTTCCGCAATTTTAGCGTCATTTTGGGATTCGTCTTATTTTTATCAGTAAAATGAGGCATTTAGCATTATAAGTTCTCCAAATCAACTTGTCGCTAGGCCTACCTCGGGCACAACGAGGCACCCAAATTAGGACACGATTTATATTCTTGCACTATGTGTTTAAATATCGCAACATTATCTCCTCATAATCTTTACTAACTTGTTACCTTTTTGTTTTTACTTTTTGTTTTATTCCCCTTCCCCAAAGGTTAGTTCGTGCACTCTGGCATGATCATCTTAAGCAGAAGGGCACATCTCAATAACTGGACTATCAGAACCACCAGAGGCCGGAAAGCTTCGGGGTAGCAAGGCTGAACAAAGCACCATGCATCATCTTTATTTTCTGCTAGTTGATCTTCTTCCCGTATTTTTAATTTCGAAAATAAGAGCTCAAGTGTTCAAAACAATTATGGATTCAATCAAAGCATTTCATTTTATCATATATATCTCGCTTATTATTTTCTCCATCATTTACTCTATTTTATACAGCATTACTATTACTTATCGTGATGATGAACCAACGACTGTGACTTGCAACGAAACAACGCAACAAAAGGACATAGATTCAGAAAAAGATGAAATACCTGAAGAGGTCGTTAGAGAGGTTGAGAATTTTGAGAACAGACCTAAGTCCAACCTGGAAGAAACTAAGGTCATTAATTTGGGAGATACAGAGAACGTCAAAGAAACTCGCATCAGTGTTCACCTGTCACCATCAGAAAAGGAAGAATATACGGAATTTTTGAAAGGGTATGAGGACATATTTGCCTGGTCGTATGATGATATGACTGGCCTCAGCACATCCATTGTAGCTCATAAACTGCCAACAGACCCGACTTGTCCGCCAGTAAAGCAGAAGCTCAGGAAATTCAAACCCGACATGAGTTTGAAAATCAAAGAAGAGGTGACTAAGCAAGCCAAAGCCAAGGTTCTCAGGGTAGTGGAATATCTGACATGGTTAGCCAACATCGTGCCAGTACTAAAGAAGGACGGGAAGGTCAGAATCTGTGTCGACTACCGGGATCTCAACCGGGCCAGTCCCAAAGATGACTTCCCCTTGCCGAACATACACATTCTCATCGACAACTGTGCCAAGCATGAGTTGCAGTCTTTTGTTGATTGTTTCGCCGGGTAACATCAAATATGGATGGATGAGGAGGATGCAGAGAAAACAGCTTTCATCACACCGTGGGGAATGTATTGCTACAAAATGATGCCATTTGGGTTGAAGAATGCTGGCGCCACCTACATGAGAGCCATGACTACTATCTTTCACGACATGATACAAAAGGAGATCGAAGTATATGTGGACGACGTCATCAGCAAATCCAAGAAAGCCACTGATCATATGGAAGATCTGAGAAAATTCTTCAACAGACTGAGAAGGTACAATCTGAAATTGAATCCTGCCAAATGTGCATTCGGGGTTCCTGCCGGAAAACTGTTGGGTTTCATCGTAAGCCGTCGAGGAATAGAATTGGACCCATCAAAGCCATCCAAGAATTGCCACTGCCGAAGAACAAGAAGAATGTGATGAGTTTCTTGGGAAGACTCAACTATATCAGCCGGTTCATAGCCCAGTCCACAATCATTTGTGAACCCATTTTTAAATTGCTAAAGAAAGACACTGCTACTAAATGGACCGATGATTTTCAGAAAGCCTTCGACAGAATCAAGGAATACCTGTCAACGCCACCAGTCTTGGTTCTGCCCGAGCCAGGAAGGCCCCTATTGCTTTATCTTGCAGTTTTGGATGAAGCGTTCGGTTGTGTTCTAGGGCAACATGATGAAACGGGAAGAAAGGAGCAGGCCATCTACTATCTCAGTAAGAAGTTTACCCCGTACGAGGCCCGGTATTCCTTATTAGAACGCACTTGTGTGCTCTAACTTGGGTAGCTCAGAAATTGAGGCATTATTTCTGTGCCTACACTACCTATCTCAAATCCCAGGATGGACCCGTTGAA
>NW_017675294.1:0-6096 GCF_001879085.1 Nicotiana attenuata
TCAGGTCGCCACTTGGATAGTTTATTGGTGTCCCAAGTCACCGGTTTATTTAAATCCCAAATCGAGGAAGTTTTTGACTTTATTTAAAGTCTGTGAACCAGAAATTCTAAGTAAGGAATTCTGTTAACCCAGGAGAAGGTGTTAGGCATTCCCGGGTTCCGTGGTTCTAGCACGGTCGCTTAGTGATTTATACTTGGCTTAAATTGTTTAACTACTCATTTTAGGACCTATGTGCATTTATCTTTTTACCGCTTTTAAATGCTTGATTTATTCGTAATTAAGGAGTTATTTTAAAACGCGTCACGCGTACGTATACTCATTTTCTTTGGCGCGTCAAAAATCATGTCACGCGGACGTGTCCACAATTAATAACGCTTTGTTTATTTTATTAAGAAAATTTTGGTTGAAGTTGCCCGAACGCATCCCTCGAGTTATTATTTTAGAATTAAACTCGCAATTATGTTACGCGAACGTATACATAATCGCGATACTAATCTAAATCGAGCCTAAAGCGAACTACGATTAATTAGGGTTATTTTAAGTACTAAGTTAATATTTATGAGGGCCATAGGTCATCTAGTGAAAGATGGCACACAATTTTTAGAAAGGCTTGTTTTAATTAAGGTAATAAAAGGAGTTCTTACTTACAACTAATTTTGGACTTAATGTCAAACTATAATTATGGGTAGGGAAACATGGGGGCAGGTCTTTATTTATTTAAAAGAAACTGGGCCAGCAGTAGACCCAATGTTTTAAAAGGTGGTCATTAAAGGAAAATACGGCTAATTCCCACTGGGCTCAAAATTAAGCCCAAAACGTAAGATGAAGGAGGGTGGGCACGCCAAGAGCTTGTTGTGGCTTGGCAGCTTGATTTGGGCCATTGCTAGGCCTAAAGCGCCTCAAACACCCAAAGCCTATTAAGGCTTAAATGATCGCAACACATGTACAGCCGTATTTGCACCAAAATTAAATGAAATGCCTAACATGATAAGCTTTGACTAATATCTTGCGTGCAACAGGAACAAAATCAAACTGAACCTAAGACTATTCATAATTTGCCCTATACAGTCATCTCATAAATGCTGGAGTTAGTGATAAATTAAAACTAAATGTACACATAACTGTTCGAGTTTAAAAATTATTTAACTACTGAGTCTAAACTAGTTGTTATGAGGAAATAACCAATCCAGGGGACAGTTACATGCAGTATGGATTGGGCTCAAATTGAGTCTCAACAGCAAATGGAAGCCCAGAAACCACACAAAAGGCGATTTCAGCCAAGGCTCCCTCGTTTGGGCCAACATTAGGCCCAGCCTGTTAAGATCCTTCAGCCTTAGGCAAAGAAACTTTACATCATTTTGATACACATATTACTATACATAAATATGTTTCCAAAAAAAAAAAAAAGGAATTACTACAACTTATTCTTAACTACAGAATATACAGTCTTTTATGTAACAAAAGGAAACCAAAACTGAACTAAGAACAGGTCCAAAATCAGAGAAATGCTCCAAGGGATATAACTTGCTCATTATCTTGAATCGTAAACCAAACCAACAAGTTGCTGGATCCACAAGTTCTGACCTTCGAGGATACCTACTGGGCACATTTTTTATCAAATAGCATGGAACAAATTGAAGCTCATATAGGATTATGATGCATATGACTGATACTTGGTTAGAAAAGGTATACATGCTGAGGGCTACACTCACATAGAATATTTTTCATACTACTGAAATGCATATACAACACAAGAAAGGGTGACAAAGAAAGTGAACACATATTGACTTATTCCATTGAGTCATACAACCATTTAAGCTAATATTAAACATGGCTTAATTAACCCTAGATTCAACCAAGTCATAATTTTAGAAATAACATTATAGATCAGCTAACCTAACAAGTTCCAAATACAGGTTTTTGAACTCACAATTGATTCCATTCAAGATGAACAATGTACATACCTTGAAATTGAACAGTATAGCAGAGGGATGACCAAATAAATGTCAAGAAAACCAAAAGTGAAGAAGGAGCCAAATTTTAGCAGCAAAGACCAACAAAAGCAACAGCAGTAGACCCAAACCCAAATTAGAATAGTTTTAAAACCAGAAAACAGCTAAGGAAACAAGGAAATCTTCCACTTCAAGCCATACTTTTAAACTTGTAAAGAATCAGAAAATGAGAGGTTTTGAAGTTTTTCCAATGATTTCTAAAATCTGAAACTTTTCAGGAATGAAAAATAGAACTTTTTGTACAGAGAATAAGGCTAAATCTTGTAAAATCAGAATGAGAGGACCTACCTATATATAGGCTGCTTAGGGGAGGGTATATCTTGGGTATATTCCTTATACTAACCTCTGAAAATAGTACAATACAGCTGTCCTTCCTATCCTAATTCAGCATCTTTTGTAATAGCTAGGACAACTGTAAATTTCTGATTTTTTAGCCTAAGTAAAAACCCAATTTTAACCTTTAAGTTACCGATTATTTCAGTTCTATCCTAGACTTTTCAGGTCCACTTGAGTCCTTAAAGTTTCTATTGGTTTCAAATTATGACAAACAAAGGCAAGCTCAAAAAGGATTGGGGATCTGAATCAAAGGTGTCTAAGAAAAAAATAAGTGGCTGCAACTAATCAGAAAAAAGAAAAAGACAGAAACATTTAACTAACTAATCCTAACAATGCTGAATTCTACACCTGGGGTGTCTATAATTAAACAGAATCACAAAGACTAAAAGACCTTAAACCAATTTGAAACTTACAAAGAGGAAACAATTACACCTAATTAATCTAAACTCATGCAATTGCCTAATAAAACTTAAACATGCTTCGACCCATTTACTAAACAAGAATAAGTAATTAAGCTAAACAGTTGTCAAATAAAGAAAAAAAAAATCTAAAATAAAAAAAATCCTAAAATATGCAGCTAAATGGAAACAATAATCATAAAAACAAAATAATTAAAAGAAGGTAAAAGTAAACAGAAAGAAAAAAAGGAAATTACCTAAAATTGGATTTTGTTGTGAACTCGGCCAAACTTCAAAAGGCATAAATGAACGTTAATCACCATTAATCGACTGTTCTTATTAAGAACAGTCGACTAATGGATATTTTAGTTCATTTGACCAAGAACTGATCAAGAGAAGAAGAAAGAAAAAATTAGGGTTCTTCCGGAATCTTAGATTTAAAATTCGACTAGATTGGGGCTGATTCGAGGGGGGCTAAGGGTGGTTTGGGGTTCAGATAGGGGCAAAGACTATAGGGTGTTAATTTGGGGCGATTTGGGACAGTTAGGTTTTGGCCAAATTTTTGATCTAAAATTCGAGGATTTAGGCTGGGATTTGAGGGAAAATAGTTGGAGATATGGATTGAGGAGGTGAAGGGGGGGGGGGGGGGGTTTAGGGTGTGAATTTGGGAAGCTTTGGACCACCGGAACCGCCGTGAGGCGATTTTCGGTGGGTGGTTTGCGGTGGAGGCGGTGAGGGAATATGAGGGCGGCTAGGGTTTGAGTCGTTTAGAGAGACGAGTGGGAATGAGGGGTCTTTTGGGGGTAGGGGGTCTTCGTTCGGACAGTGATGTAGTAGGGTTTAATAGGTTCCCAGCCGTTGGATCCATGATGATCAACGACTAGGATTTACAAGGGCTAAAACGGGGTCGTTTGGGTTAAATGGGGGCTGGACCGGGTAGCCTTGATTTGGGCTTGGGTTGAGGGGCGGATTTGGGGACAGATTTGGGCCAGATATGGGTATGAAATTAGCCCAAATTCAAAAATAACACCCTTTTTTCAATTCTATTCTTATTTTCCTTTTTTTTCTTTTGTTTTCTCCCCTTTTTTTTAATTAAAAATCCTAAGATTAAAAACCTAAATTAATCTAAAATATGTGAAGTTAAACTAATTACCCAATTACAAAAATTATAAAAACAACTTAATCCTAAATTAAAAGTGAAAAAATCAATAATCTAAATAAAAGGAAAAAATGTAAAAATGGGCTATTTTTTGTGATTTTGAGTTTTAATAAAGCAAATAATTACTGATTAATTCCTAACAATGTAAAAATAAAGCCTAATGGCAATGCATGATTTTTTTAGGATTTTTCATGATTTAAATAAAACTTAAACATGCACAAAATGCAAACAATAAAATAAAATTCTACAAAAATTCCTAAAAAATGGCAAATAGTCAACAGAAAACCTATTTTCTTGGGATTTTATAGGAGTACTTCGTATAAGGCAAAAATCACATTGTAACGACCCGATCGGTCGTTTTGAGCTCTAGGGCGCCGCTCATCAGTTTGGGGCCATGAGCAGCTTCACTTCAGGTATTATGACTTGTACGCATGGTCGGAATTGAATTCTGGTGAATTCGAAGTTGATTTGAAGGTTTTTGAGAAGTTTGACTTTTTGATATCGGGGTCGGATTCAATTCCGAAAGTTGGAGCAGGTCCGTAATGTCGAATATGACTTGTGTGCAAAATTTGAGGTTAATCGGACGTGATTTGACGGGTTTCGGCATCGAATGTAGAAGTTCGAAATTTCAAAGTTCATAAAGTTTGGATTGAAGTACGATTCATGATTTTGACGTTGTTTGATGTGATTTAAATCCTCGGCTAGGTTCGTATTGTATTTTTGGACATGTTGGTATAATTGGTTGAAGTCTCGGGGGTCTCGGGTGGATTTCGGAAGGCTAACGGATCGATTTCAGAACTTTAAAGCCGCTGAAAATCTGCTGCAACTGCTGTTTTGGACAGCAATGGTGCAATCGAGGAGGCTACTTTGGAAGCTTATATCTCGAAATCTATAAGGAATCCAAAAATTTATAAAACATAAAAGTTGTTGCCCTTGCATTCTAGTTTCCAGAAAGTTAAAACCATTCATGATTTGGACATTTTATCATAAAGTTTTGATCGATTGAAAATGGCTGGTGGAGCAGTTTCGACAGAATTTTCTGATACATGGAGCCTACTTTAGAAGCTCATATCTCGGAATATATAAAGAGTTATATGGTGTACAACCTATCAAATGAACAATCTTTGAATCTAGTTTCTAAATCTTCAAACCGTTTGTCATTTGGATATTTCCACAAGGAGTTATGGGCGTTTTAATAAAAGGTGTACAGCAGGGGAAAATGGTAATAGGATGTACAACCTGCACAGCGTAAGGTACAACTCGATGAAGCCTGGACAGATTGTTTTAATCACGAGTTTTAGCCCATTTCTTTCATTTCATTCATTTGCTTGGACTATTTTGGAGAGCTCAAGGAGGGATTTTCACCAAGCAACACTAGGTAAGTGATTTCTTCCTATTTTGAGTTAAATATGTGATCTTACATGGATTTAGACATGGAAAAGTAGTACAAATTTGGGATTTTTGGGGAAGACCTAGAACTTGGAATATTGGACTTTTACCTTGTAAGTTTGAGCAGTAGTAAAGTTTGAGACTAATTGTATATTTGACTTAGTAAGCTAGTGGTAGTAATTTACTCCGTACGAGTAAAGTTTCGGAACGTCCGGGCACGTGGGCCCCGAGGGCATTTTGGTCAACTTTTCGAGCGGAGTTCGGAACTTATATAATTTGAATTGTTACAAGTATTAGAGTGAATTTTTATTGGTTTGCCCGTTATTTGAATAGTTTTGGGGCGTTATGCATCAACTGGAGTCGTTGGAAGGGCTTGGAAGCCGGTTATGAAAATTTCGGAGCGAGGTGAGTCTCCTTTCTAACCTTGTAAGAGGGAGTTATCCCCATAGGTGAAATAATTGGTTATGTGCTCCTATTTGTGGGGGCTACGTATGCACGAGGTGACGAGAGTCCGTGCGTAGCTACTATTATGTTATTGTCCGGGTAGTCTAGGACCCAAAAGTATGCTGTACTTGGAATAATTGTAATGTTGTTTACAGTTGAATTGCCTAAATCCTGTCGAATTGGTAAATGAATTTCTAAAAGGATTAAACTTCATTTTCTTAAATCGTTAAAAAGAGAATCGGCTTTTATTTGGATAAATGTTCCCCGATAAATTCTTAATTTGCTGTTAGAGCATGTATTTCTATGTGTACCTGCGTCGCATGTAAGGTTCGCGAGCAGGATGATTGTTTATTTAAAT